>NC_025995.2:61799155-61840001 GCF_000442705.2 Elaeis guineensis | reverse complement strand
GAGTTGGGCACCCCTTGTCTTGCCTTGTTTGGATAATTCTTGACTAGGTATTTGACCTAGATAAAGACTCTTCATATCTCTTTATTTAAAATGAATTTCTTCATAAAATTTTTGTAAAACATAAGGCATTGAGAGACCTTTGGGACATCCAAAAATCAAGAGAAAGAGTCTTAGAGCATGGAGATCTAATAGACACAAAACTAGGTGTCTGGGTTAGAGCAAAGAGAAGAAGAAGAGGGTCTTTTTCTAGAGTTGCTGGGTTCATCCCTTCCCTTCCTCCATCTATAAGTTTTCTAAGAGTATCTCATCTAAAACTTTTTCTCTTACTTCTCATCTTTGAAAAAGTCTAAATCAAGAAGAACGGGGTATCTGATCGACCATCAAAGAAGGATCAGCGCAGTACTAGCATACTGTGTTGATTTTCTGGATCAGAATTTCTGATCGTGATTCGTGAGCTCGTGTGGATGACTCCTAGAGGTTAGATGCATGTGCAGCTCGCAACATCATCCTCAAGCCCAGATCAGCAAAGTTAGAACATCTAACTTGCAAGGTAATAGATCTGATCTATTATATTTTACATACATTAGATGTAGTATAGAAATATGTTGACATGATCAATATGTAGTTCTTGCTTTTTATATTTAATTTTTAATTTAATATCATGTAATAATTATGTAATAGGATCCTAGATCTAGAGATTTTTTGATTTTATGAGATAAATTTTTTTTGATTTATTTTACTCTTCCACTGCCTGATCTTGAAAAAGTTTCAAGATCTAACCCTGAAACCCTAGATCTGGTTCTTTCAATTGGTATCAGAGCCTAGGTTGTTTATTACATGATTATTTATACATACTTAGATTATTTTTTAGATTAGATCTAATTTATATTCTAATTATTAAATCTGAAATTAAAATTTTTAGATCAATCACAAACTGTAGGTTGTCCTGCTGTAAGGTTTACCTCTTACAGTGCAACAGTTGTCCTAGTTCATGTAGATCTATCTTTAATCATAAATTTATTAGATGTGATCTAGATTAAATTTATGATTTATTAAATTTAAAATATATTTAAATCTAAAATAAAATCTCTTTGTTAATAATTTCCATACAAAGAACCATCATATATTTGTTTGAAAAATTTGTGCAGTTTAAAGTTGAAATTATTTCAATTACATGAACCTGTTTAGATTAGATCTAAAGTAGTTTCATGCTTATTTCACTTGTATTTTGATTATGAATTAAAGATGCAACTTAGTTGGTAGAATATGTTGTAAAAATATTTTATAAACATGAAAATTATTTTTGAAAAGCCGACCCCCAACTCTCAGCCCAAAACTTAATTGAGAATTAAGAAGTTGTTTGATTAGGTTCTAGGATTGTGAATTGAAGAACCTAAGACATAAATCATAACACATTGGGTTAATGGATTAGTGGAAATTAGGTCCATTAATTGGGTTAGATCTAAGGTTAGGTTAAAGATGGACTTAATTAGAGAATTGACTAAATCTAATTATTTGTTGTCTTAGATTAGAGCAAGGATTCTCTAGATCAATTACAATAGTTGTAGTTAGTCAAATCCATGTCTTTAATGAGAACCAAATGGACTTGATTCTTGGCTAAATGGTCTAGCACGAACTGTTAGATTGATCTAATCGAAACTAATTAAACCAGTTGGTGTCTAAGATAAACTAGACTGGTGGTTTTTAATTGGCAGCCCGCTTACCTGGCCATTTCTGATGGTGTCTAAGGCAAGCTTTGACAGACCCTCCCACCGATCGAACTTACCTGGCCTCTTGATGAAATTATATTTTGATCAGATCACTTGACTATTCGAGCTGATCCATGTCAGCTAGGTAAATCAGTGTGACTGATTTAGGTGCTCCTAGACCAGCCCTTTTGATGGTCTCCCTTAAGTTGACTTGGTGAAGCCAGTGGGAGGATCATGATAAGCTGGTTCATCTGACCTCCTCCTCTAAATCAATTAAATTCTCTAAAATTATTAGATCCTTAAAATAAAATAGTTATGATGATAACTAGATCATAGCCTCCCATTAAGTAGATGATAATGGGTCAATCAGTTGGATAATCATTGGAGGCCCAAAGGCCTGGTGCTTATCGGCTGATGGAATTGTCATTCATAATATGATTTCTTGACTGCATCTTTCTAAATGGAGTTTAGGTTAGCCAACCAAAGTTGGGCCTAATCATTCATTGGCTAGATGGGCCAAGTATGGTCATGTTAATGGTTGGACCTAACTAGATTTTTTCAGTGGAGGCCAAAGCCTACAGATTAGGGACTAGGATAAAATTTAAATTACTAAAAATTATTTAGAGAAATAATTGGTTATGAACCTATCCTTAGATGTACATGGGTTGGCCAACCAAAGTTGGGCTTGTATGTAGTCTAAGTGAAATCTAGTACCCACTAAGGAATTAGGGTAATTCCTCAAATTGGAGGTGGAGGCTACCAATTCGAATAAAATAGTGAGAGAAATCTTTTGATTAAAGTCTAAATCTTTAGATTTAATGAATCAATTACTAATTAGGTTATGGTTTTCCTTTGTGCAGATATAGCCACTTTTCTATCACTCCGATCATTGTTGGACAATGAAATTTTGATGGGACCCAACTTCGGTAGCTAGTATCGAAAGTTGAAGATAGTCTTGGAGCATGAACGGATCCTATATGTGATAATAGATCCTGCACCTGAGGAGCTAGCTGCCAATGCACGTGGAACAGTCAGAGACACTTATCAAAAGTAGCTCAGTGATCGGACCATGGTGTGCTGCATCATGCTGGCTGCCATGAGCAATGAGTTCAGTCACAGATTTGAGATGGCTCAGCCAAAGGACATGCTTCAAGTGTTGGAGGATGCCTTTGGCACACTTGATGATGTGGAGAGGCACAAGACAAGTTGTGCCATCTTCAACGCCAAAATACAGGATGGTGCCTCTATTACTGATCATGTATTATACATGATCGAGCTGATGAAGTGTTTGAGCAAGCTCGGCTTTCCCTTGCATGAGCAGCTTGGGAAAGATGCAATATCGAACTCGCTGCCCAAGTTTTATCTCCCATTTCTCACTCATTATAGAATGATAAAGTCTGAAGTAAACTACCACGGGTTACTGTGGTTGCTTTAGAACTTTGAGAAGGATCACCAACTCCACAAGGAGTCGGTGAACTTAGTGGAAGGTTCGTCTTCTGATTCTCGACCCTTTGAGAAAGAAAAGAAGAACAAAAAGAAGAAAGTGAAGAAGGTGCAAGTTCAGGCTGGGACATCAGTGCAGGGCCAGATCAGAAAGTTCAAACATGATAAGAGTCAAGCTGAATGCTTCTTTTGCAAGAAGTGGGGGTACTGGAAGAGGAACTATCCTCAGTACATTGCCTCCCTGGATCCGAACAAGCAGAGAAAGAAGCAAGCTATTGCTGGGCAAGGTATTTATATGATAACTCCTTACAATTTCTCTATTTGTGATATAACTGATTGGGTATTGGATACCGGTAGCCCTTACCGTATTTGCAATTCATTGCAGGGGTTGCAGGTCAGTAGGAGATTCGAGCAAGGCGAGAGGTTCCTGAATGTTGAAGATAGAAGACCAGTTTCAGTTCTAGCATTAGGAATCTTGAAATTTGTATTTGAGTCCCATACCGTTGTTCTTAATGATTGTCATTTCTGTCCCAGTTTCTTTTTAAATATTATTTCTGTAGGCCTTCTAGCCAAAAATAATTATGAAATTTCAATAAATAAATAAGTTTGTAATATCATTATGAATGGTGTTACTATTTTTTGTGGATATTTGAACAATGGTGTGTATATGTTATTATAATCTGTTAACGTAGTCTATGCTATTGGCAAGCACCCTAGATTAGATAGTGTATCAGATATCTACTTATGGCATTGTAGGCTAGGTCATATAAACAAGAACAGGATAAACAGGTTGACTCAAGAGAAAATCTTCGAAGTCAGTGATTGTGAATCACTTCCAACCTGTGAGTCTTGTCTTCTTGGTAAAATGATCAAGTCACCTTTTACTGAAAAAGGTGAGAGAGCTACTGATCTCTTGGGCTTAGTACATACTGATGTATGTGGGCCCATGAGCACAAGTGCTAGAGGTGGATATTTCTACTTCATCACTTTCACGGATGATCAATCCAGATATGGATATGTCTATATGATGAAACATAAGTCAGATTCATTTGAAATATTCAAACGATTTCGAAGTGAAATAAAAAAATAAACTGAGAAGAGTATTAAGACTCTTCGGTCTAATCAAAGAGGAAAATACCTTTCTGGTGAGTTTCTCACATATCTAGGAGAGAATGGGATTCTCTCCCAATGGACTCCTCCAAAAATACCACAGCATAATGGTATGTCTAAAAGGAGAAATCAGACTCTGTTAGACATGGTCCGATCCATGATTGATTTTGCCAGCTTGCCAATATCTTTCTAAGGATATACACTCAAATCAGCTTGTTATCTGTTAAATAAGGTTCCAAGTAAGTCTGTAATTAAGACTCCATTTGAGATATGGATAGGGCGTAAGCCAGCACTTTCACACCTTAGGATTTGGAGGTGCCCGATCTATGTCAAATAGTTAGTTACAGATAAACTTGGACCTAAGTCTGACAAATGCACATTCATAGGGTACCCCAAAGAGACCAAAGGATATTTTTTCTACTATGCTGATGAATAAAAGGTGTTCGTCAGCCTTAAGGCAATCTTTTTAGAAAAGGAGTTCCTTGGTGAAGGAACCATTGCCTCTAAAGTTGAACTTGATGAAGTTCAACAGGTAAAAAGACCGACACCAATAGCTGAACCTGAGTCGGATTTGATTAGATCAGATCTGGAGCCCAATGTACCTGCATCATTAAGGTGATATGGTATAGTACTGCATCAGTTGGACAGATACTATGGTTTCTTGATTCAGGACGGTGATTCCATCAAACTCGATGAGAATGATGAGGATCCGTCACCTATATGGATGCAATGTAGAGACCTGATTTCGAGAAATAGCTTGAAGCCATGCAATCCGAAATAGAGTCCATGAAAGTCAATGATGTATGGACATTAGTTGACCCACCTGAAAGGGTTAAACCCATTGGGTGTAAATCGGTCTTCAAAAGGAAGAGGGGCGCAAATGGAAAGGTGGAGACCTATAAAGCCCATCTAGTTGCCAAGGGGTATCGTCAACATTATGGTATTGACTATGATGAGACGTTCTCCCCTATGGCAATACTCAAATTTATTCAGATAATGCTTGTAATAGCTGCCCATTTGGATTATGAGATCTGGCAGATGGATGTAAAAATAGCTTTCCTGAATGGAGAGCTGATCGAAGAGGTGTATATAATACAACCTAAGGGGTTTACATCCACAGATGAGTCCAAGGTGTGCAAGCTTCAGAGATCCATTTATTGATTGAAGCAAGTTTCTCGGAGTTGGAACATGCATTTTTATAAGGTGATCAAAATGTATGGCTTCATTAAAAAAGGAGAAGAGCCCTGCATCTATAAATGGGCAAATGGTCCAGTTGTGGTATTTCTTATCTTGTACGTGGATGACATTCTCTTAATCGAGAATGATATCTCCACACTACAGGGAACAAAAGTTTGGTTGTCATCATAGTTCTCCATGAAGGACTTGGGTGAAGCATCCTGCATCCTAGGGATAAAGATCTATAGGGATAGATCTAAAAGGATGCTTGGGTTATCCCAGTCCACGTACATAAACACTGTACTGAAGAGGTTCAGCATGGAGAATTTCAAGAAGGGCTATCTACCGATAGGCCATGAAATTTCTCTCTCTAAGAAGGATTGTCCAACAACTCTTGAAGAAAGAGAGCGTATGAGTAGAGTCCCATATGCTTCGATCGTGGGATCTATCATATACGCCATGACATGTACAAGGCCAGATGTGGAATACTCACTAGGAGTAGTGAGTAGATACCAATCTGATCATGGTAAAAATCACTGAAAAGTGGTTAAAGCCATCCTTAAGTATTTGAAAAATACTAAGAACCAATGGTTGGTTTATGGCAAGTCAGATCTGAAACTTGTGGGGTTCACAGACTCCAGCTTTCAATCTGACCATGATGACAGTAGAAGCATGTCGGATTATATCTTTACTCTGAATGGTGGAGCCATTTGCTAGAAGAGTTCCAAGCAGTATACTGTGGCAGACTCTATTTATGAGGTAGAGTACATCACAGCATCGGATGCCATGAAGGAAGCTATGTGGCTGAGAAAATTCATCACCGAGCTCGGAGTAGCACCCTCCCTCGATGGTCCGGTCCTGCTGTACTGCGACAGCACTGGTGCCATAGCTCAGGCGAAGGAACCCAAAGCACACCAGTGGATGAAGCACATTTTGCGCCGCTTCCATCTGGTCCGAAAGATCGTGGATTGAGGTGACGTCGACCTTCAGAAGATCAATGAAAAGGAGAACCTGGCCGACCCCTTCACTAAAGCCCTGATGATAAAGGAGTTCGGCAACCACAATTCAAAGATGGATATTAGATACTATGCCGAGTGGCTTTAGGACAAGTGGGAGTTGTTGAAAAATATGTCTCAAAAGCCAATCATCAACCTGTTGATGGTTGAGCAATCTTGTATTGTAATTGATTTGTTAATAAATAAAATATATTTTTGATATTTTTATCATAAATTTTTATCTTCTAATGAACTCTATTGTTGTGATGAAGTCTTTAGGACTATTTATGTTCGATAAAGAGAAGATTTATCGATTAGTCCTTAAAACTGTTCACGACCAAATGATGGGCTGTTAATAAGGATGACAGCTTCTATCGAGCATAGATCGCTGTAGGTCATATGGATTGATTATCCTCTTAACCAAAGAATGTGGAGACACTGGTAGGGCATACAAGTGAGATATAAGCGTACATCATCATTGAACATGACTAACTCCAAAGCATTCTACTGTCGAGAATATCTCTGATGAGATATAGGTATAAATATCCCTTAGACCTGAGATCGCCTCAATGACTTGCAAGCAACTCACTATGCTTTGGTACTGGACTAACTGAATTTCTAATTCAATGATGGAAGACTTCTGGGCACAGTCAAGTACTTGCAAAGTCAGAGTGTGATCAAGATAGGATTGACCACTCTAAGAGTTAGATAAGAATGAGTTGCTGTATTTCAATTTAGCAAAATCTTGGCCAGGATAATCCATCAGATGGATTTGATATTTTGAAATACAATGTGGACAACCTGATCAGAGTTGACAGTTAAACTCTGAGGTGTCCTATGAATATTTTGATCAAGAAGATGAATTATATGGAAACTATATCTGCATGGGTTCTAAGGATATTGTTCTACACATTCGACCTATCCGACCGTCGGATATCATTGCCAGATGGTCACTTCGATTGGTATAAAAATTTATTTCTATACTACCAGCTTAGGTTCGGACCTATGAGGTCACACCCATTAGAGTTTATGATCCGATTGGATGGTTGATCAACGATTAAGAATCATTCTAGGGTTAAACGATCAATACGATTGACATTTAACCTAGTGCAAATGTTACAGGAGGATCGATTAGCAATTTGATTGCTAATTGACTTAATTTAATTAAGTCAAAGGGTTGAGATTAAGTCTAATTAAATATAATTTAATTAGATTTAGTTTGGGCTTGATTGGATCAGGTCCAATCGATTTATTGGATAAGCCAAGTGCAAGGAAAAACTAGTCTTAGTTCAAATAGGACTTGGATCAACCTAATTTCTAATTTGATTAGAAAATTAAACTAGATTTAAATATAATTTAATATGATTAAATTAGGCTCTTAATTGGGTTAAGATTTATTTTAATTAGGTTGATTTAATTTTGATTTGATTTAGTTTGAGAAACTAAATTTGAACAAGTCAAAGATTGAATCCTAGTAAGACTAGGATTCCACCTTGCGCCACCTTAGCCCCCCACGCCCACTCTCTCTTATCCCACATCTACTCTCTCTTATTTTGTGTGATAAAATCCTCTCTCCCTAGTCTTCACGCATGCCCAAAACTCTTCTCTCTTTCTCTCTTACATGGAATGTGGTTGTGGATCAAGTCAAAGTAAGAATCAGTTTGGATTTCAAATTCTATGAGATAGAGTTTTAGGAAACCAAAACTCTTTCTTTATGGCACTGATTTTACTCAATTTTTTTTTGAGATTTTTATGACTTTTATGGCACATAATATGCATCCTTTGCTGGTGGTCCACAGCAGAAAAAGAAGGAGGGGACACCCAAGAGTTGGGCACCCCTTGTCTTCCCTTGTTTGGATAATCCTTGACTAGGTATTTGACCTAGACAAGGACTCTTCATATCTCTCTATTTAAAATGAATTTCTTCATGAAAGTTTTGTGAAACATATAGAATTGAGAAATCTTTGGGGTGTCCAAAAATTTAGGAGAAAGAGTCTTGGGGCATGGAGATCTAATAGACACAAAACTAGGTGTCTGGGTTAGAGCAAAGAGAAGAATAAGAGGGTCTTCTTCTAGAGTTGCTGGGTTCATTTCTTTCCTTCCTCCATCTGTAAGTTTTCTGAGAGTGTCTCATCTAAAACTCCTTCTCCTACTTCTCATCTTTGGAAGAGTCTAAATCAAGAAGAAGGAGGCATCTGATCGACCATCGAAGAAGGATCAGCGCAGTACTAGCATACCGTGCTGATTTTTTGGACTAGAACTTCTGATCGTGATTTGTGGGCTCGTGTGGATGACTCCTAGAGGTCGGATATGTGTGCAGCTCACAACATCATCTGTAAGTCTGGATCAACAAAGTTAGAACATCTAACTTGCAAGGTAATAGATCTGATCTATTATATTTTACATACATTAGATGTAGTATAGAAATATGTTGATATAATCAACATGTAGTTCTTATTTTTTATATTTTAATTTTTGATTTAATATCATGTAATAATCATGTAATAGGATCCTAGATCTAGAGATTCTCTAATTTTATGAAATATAATTTTGATTTATTTTAGTCTTTCGCTGTCTGATCTTGAAAAAGTTTCAAGATCTAACCCTAAAACCTTAGATCTGGTTCCTTCATATCGTTGATGATTAATTTTTAAAATACTTTTGATCAATAGATCATCATGAGGATGGTGATTGATCTAATAAGATTAATACACGGATTACTTTCTTTTGGATAGATGAGTTTCGAGTCTACAGTGTGGGGATACTGGAACGAGTGTGCATGTGGTTGTTAGAGAACAAAGATACTGAGCATAACCAACATGAGAAGTCACTTGGATATCTACTCACTCGTTAATGACTTTTTTGATGCTGTAGTGGTATGACTGGTTCTTGTTGGATGTATATCCTAGAACCCAATATGGCTGACACATTGTAATAATTTTAGGATATAATTTTATACTTAAAATATTAATTTGATTAATAAAAAGATAATTTTTTTTTATTTAAGTCTGATGTGTCCTTGAATCGTCCATGAAATTAATACTTATGATACATGTTCTCAAAGTATTGAGAATTAGAGGCATGTATAATTAATTTTTAAATTACTTTTGATCATAGTATCATTATGAGGATGGTGATTGATTCGAATAGACCAACACATAGATCACTTTCTTAGGGATAGATGAGTCTCTGATCTATAGTGTAGAGATACTAAGTAATAAATATAGATAGTTGTTAGAGAAAAATTAGTACTGAGTATGACCATGCGAGAGATCACATGGATTTCTACTCGATTATCAGTAATCATCTCGAGCTGTAGTTATGTGAATGGTCTTTTATCCTACGATGGTGTAGTTGCTTATAGTGAGGCTACTGAAGTTTGACTGACATATCGACATGGATACTTTAAGTTTTTATAGTGGATGTTGGTGATAGTTGATTCACTGTAGGAGTAGGATGTGTATCTAGATGAAATCTATTGATCTTGATAGAAAGAAGTAGTTCAATAAGATTTGAGAAGCTAAGTCCGTAAGTTTGTAGCCACACAGCAGTGTGATTGATGAAAAATTTTTTTTATGAGAATTACAATTGGACTTGAGCTAATCAAATCTATCATATGACTGATGATTAAGTTTAACAATTTATCTATGATTTGCCATCGAGTCAAAACTCATGATAGAGAGACTGAATCATACAAAAACTATACCTTGAGGTTTGTTATTCAGTTCTACTGGGTTGCCACGATATACTGCTAGGTGTCACTGGTGAATTATGAGAGCTCATTAGGATTGTTCTGGATTGACTATCTTTGTTAAGTTAGAGTGAAATCATTCCGATCCATTGAAAAGAGTTTCAATGATATCATGATAAAAATTATGATATATCTCACTACCAGACATAATTGAATCCATGAGGTCACATAAACAAGAAAACTAATCTGGATTGACCAATTAGACTTAAGAAGTCCTAATTAGATTAGGATTTAGAGAAATTCCATTCAATTTAAGAAAGCCTTGCTAGCACATGGTTAAACCCAATTCCTCTTTAAACTTAGATTGCTTATTGATAAGGATTAAATTAGATTAAGTTACATATATTAAATCTAATTTAAATTGGATTTGGAATTGGATTTATGGAGCTCACTTGTTGGGTGCCAACATGCTTTAGATCAAGCCTTTATTGTGCCATTTAATTTGATTAAATTGGGTTCACAACATGTGGAAGAATTAGAGGGACCACACCTCCAAAAATCTAATTTTGGAGCATGGGCTATTGGATAGCATAAGAGGGGTGCATGCTCATCTCCTTATGGCATGAGAAATCCTAGAGGGTCAATAGTTGGTGCCTCATCCCCTTTCCTTGTGAGATAAGGACTAATTAATAGGTTTAAGACTTTAAAAGAGGGAGCCCTAATGCGATTAGAAATCTTCTTTAAATAAAGATTGGAGTTTGGTTCCGACTCCAATTCAAGGCCTATTCAAAGGGACCTCCTCTTAGCCTTATGTGATAATAACCAAGCTTCAAAACAACCCCTCCAAGTTTCCTTATCTCCCTTCTCTCTCTCTTTTCTTCCAATGCCCAAGGGTGTGACACCCAAAGGCTCTACATGCCCAAGGTGTTAGGCAATCCTTCTTCTCCATGCCACATCCTTTGGTGGCTAGTTGTGTTGGAAAATGTATCCCAAAGTCAATCATTAGACGATTGTGCTCATTTTATAAATTATATATGAATTTTTATTAATAAAAGTTATTTGGCATCTTCATTACAAATTGACCATCTTTGAACTCCTGTGTTGTAATGAAGTCCTTAGGACTATAATTAATCGACAAAAGAGGATTTATCATTAAGTCCTTAAAAATATTTGCGATCAAATGATACGTTATTACTAGGATGATAACGATATCAAGTGTAGGTCGTTGTGTGCCATATGAGTTAGTTGTCCTCTTAACCAAAGAGTGTGGAGACACTGTTATAGCATATAGATGGAATATAGGAGTACATTCGCATCGAACGTGATCATGTGCTGAGCACTCCGCTGTTAAGAGTAGCTCGTGAAAGGTATGGATATAAGTATCCCTCAGACGTGAGACCACCATGGTGACTTATAAAAAGCTCACTATACTTTAGTACCAGACCATCTGAGTTTTTAATTCAGTGATGAAAGGATACTGGATGCAGTTAAATACTTATCAAGTCGGTGTGTGAGTCTAGATGGAATTGATCCCTTTGAATTAGTAGGAGATATGCATCAGTGTATTTCAATTTAACAAAATCTTGGCCAGGATAATCTATGAGATAGATTTGAAAGATTAAAATATAATGTGATCGACTAAATTAGGATTGACAGTTAAACCCTAAGTCACCTTGAGCATTTGGGTCAAAGGAATGAATTATATGGTAACCATATGCCAGTAGATTCTAGAAAGTTTGCTTTGTAATACTTTGACCTATCTGGTCGTCGGGTCACCATTGCTAGATGGTTACATCGATTAGTATAGAAAGTTATTTCTATACTATCGATTTAGGTTCGAACCTATGGGGTCACACGCATTAGAAGATTTGATCAGATCTGATGGTTGAAAAGTCCAATTGGATTGTGACTCTGGTGACGAGTCCTACTGGGACTGGGACTCTGAGGAAGAGTCCCACTAGGACTGAAACTCTACTATTAATGGACAATTAATTAGTAATTGACTCAATTTGATTGAGTAAAGAGCTTTGTATCAAGTCTAATTGAATTGGATTTAGTTTGACTCAGATTGGGTTTGACATAATCAATCCTGATTACAAAGAAAAATTTGATCCTAATTCGATCAGGATTTAAAATCAGCTCATTCCTAAATGAGTTAGATATTTAATAAGATATTTGAATTTCTAATTAGATTAGGCTTATTTCTATTAGTGGGTTTAATCTAAATTTGATTTGGATTAGAATCAGATTAGGAATGAAGAGTCCTTGTCAACTTGGACTCTATCCTTATCTCCTTGCGCTACACATGGACCCTTGTCCATATCTCTATGCCAAATAGGATTTGGCTTGATGTTTTGGGTGTCAAAGTAGTAGACCCAATAAGGGTGGGCAGAAATGATTGATGACACATAATCCTATCTTTTGTCAAATTCGAATGCAATCCGAATTAGAGATAAGAAGAAAATAGGAAAAAGAAATTTTCATACAAGGATGGTTGTTGGTGCCATAATAATTTTTTTCTTATTTTTCTTGGAGAGTTCTTAAGTGTGTGAGACACCAGAATCTTTCTCCACATTTTGGAGCTTTTTTTGGAATTTTTTGGATGCCCAAAACTGATTTGTGGTGTGGTGATTATGGCCCTCTTCCCTTGGATGAAAAACCCTAGTCTTTGCTTATAAAAAGGGGTCCCCTCTTCTTGGCGTCATACATCTCTTTCCTTGCTGGTTTTTATTTTTTTAGAGCTCTTCTCTTTCTCTCTTCCTCCTTCATATCTCTTCATTTTTTGGAGTATCC
Organism: Elaeis guineensis; assembly: GCF_000442705.2. Taxonomy (NCBI): domain Eukaryota; kingdom Viridiplantae; phylum Streptophyta; class Magnoliopsida; order Arecales; family Arecaceae; genus Elaeis; species Elaeis guineensis. The sequence continues at coordinate 61,827,084 of NC_025995.2, read as the reverse complement.
AAGGTACTTGAAGAAAAAGGAAGAGATCAGCCATCAAAGTTGCTTGCAGGCTAGCACCTCCAAGTCCCTGATCTATGCCAATCTTTCCATGGATTTTCTTATAGAGGCTAGGAGACTTCGTGTGGCTGTGAGTGACCTAAAGAACACCTTCTCCAATCATTGGACTAGAGAAAATCAATATCAAAGTTGTTTGGTAATGTCTTCTATTTTATATTGATCACATAGTTATATCTAATAGTTAGATTTAGAATTTCAGCATTGATGAGATCGATGTATTTTTATTATCAGATCTAAAGTGCATATTTTTCATATCATAAATCATGATGTAGTAGTTTAAGATTAGATCTTATACATGTGATTGAAATTAAATTGTTTAATCTTTTATTTCTTTTATATAAAAATTTTAAAATTGCATGCATAGCACTACTGCATATTTTTTTTAATTGGTATAAGAGCCAGGATATTTTGATATAAATTATTATGACTTTAGATCAAAATTTTTGATGTTATATTTGATTATTTATGATTTATATTAGATCTAAATAAGTTTATTTTTAGATCTGATTATCATCTATTTAGATTAGATGTTTTGAGTAGCAAAGTACTTGGATTGGGTAATCACTAGGCCATCCGATTATAGGAGCAAGTAGGATTACATGACCCTCTCTTCCTATTCAATAGGGTGCTCTTCATGGCGTGTAGAGATGCCACTATGAGGTCCAATGAAGAAGAAAGCAAAAGAAAAAAACTTAATTTCTTGAAAAATCTTAGATCTTGAAATCCTAGGTATTGTTGTATGTGATACAAGTTACAAAGAAACTAGTTACATCTAATTTTGATTAATCAAAATTATTTTATTTAAAATTATAAAAATTTAGATTCGATCTAAAAAATTTTATGATTCAATGTAAAAAGTTGGCATAAAAATTATTTTCAAAACCTTAACTATGTTGATACAAAACTTAATTGAGAATTAAGTTCAAGTTGATTGGATCTAGAATTATGATTTGAGATCTAATGATGTTGCATAAAATATGATACATAGGTTAGCTTAAATTAGGTCTTTCTCTTTAATTGGGTTAGATCTAAGGTTAGAATCAAAAAATTGATTGATCGTGTAGAGAAATTGATTAAGTCTAATCAAATATTAAATTAGATTAATCAGAGTTTCTCTAATATAATAGTTGTAGATGGTCAAGTCCATGTCTTTGATTAGACCAAATGAACCTTGATTATGGCTCAAGGGTTGAACCCGAATCATTAGGTTGGTCAAATCAAAACTAATTAACTAATTGGTGTCTAACGTAAGTTTGGCATTTCGATCGATGGTTTTTAATTGGGAGCGACTTACTTGACTATTTCGATGGTGCCTAAGGCAAGCTTAGCAGACCCTCCCACTGATCTCACTTATTTGGCCAATTTGATGAATTAGATCTTAATTAGATTGCTAAGTGATTTAAGTTAGCCCATATCATTAAGATTGATCAGTGTGACTGATCTAGGTATCAGTTCAATCAGCATGACCTAACCTGATTCAATGACTTGGTGAAGTCAGTGAGAGGATTGTAGTCTACGATTGTTCTTCTCTTCTCTAAATTGATTAAATTCTCTGAATTATTAGGTCCCTAAAATAAGCTGATTATGGTGATAACTAGATTATAGCCTCCCATTAAGGTAAATGATAATGGGTCTATTATTTTTGATTGACACTATAGGTGCCATCCGTCTGATGTTCTCTCTGAATGATGGAATTATCATTCATCATATGATCACTTTGTTGAACTATCTGATGATGGTTGGGTTGATCGAGCCATCCTCAGGCCTGATCACTCATTAGGTAGAATCACCGAGTAGGTTCATGTTAATGGTTTGACCTAACCAAAACTTTTGGTGGAGGCCCATTGCCAACCAAAATAAAATCTGGAGCTAAATTAATTACCAGAAGTTATTTAGAGAAATAATTGATTGAGAACCTACCCATAGGTGCATATGGGTTGATCGAGCCATCCTCGGGCCTATATATAGTTTGTGTGGATTTTAGTACCCACTAAGAAATTAAGATAATTCTTCGAATTGAAAGTAGAGGCAATCAATTTGTATAAAATAGTGGGAGGACCCTTAGACTAAAGTCCAAATCATTAGGATTAATAAATTCATATACTGATTAGGTTTTGTATTTTTCTTATATGTGCAGATATGGCCTCAAACTTGTCGCTCTGATCACTATTGGATAGTGAGAAATTAATCAGATCGAATTTCGATAATTGGAATCGAAAGCTCAAGATAGTCTTGGAGCACGAGCGGATTCTATATGTGATTACGAATCCGACACCTAAGGAGCCTTTTCCCAATGCTCGAGATGCAGTCCGAGATACTTATTTGAAATGGCTCAACGACCGCATCATGGTTCATTGCATTATGCAGGTCTCCATAAATGATGAGTTCAGTCAAAAATTTGAAGAGACTCAACCAGAGAAAATGCTTCAAGTATTGAGGGATTCCTTTGGTACTCCTGACAATGTTGAGCGACACAAGATTAGTTGCACCATTTTCAATGCATGATGAGGGAGGGTGTATCTGTTATCGATCATGTATTGTACATGACCGAACAGATTGAAAAACTAAGCAAATTTGGCTTCTCCTGATATGAACAGCTGGAGAAAGATATGATTCTGAACTCCCTACCCATATCTTACCTGTCGTTCCTCAGTCATTTTAAAATGACGAAACCTGTAGTTAACTACTATGGTCTATTGGGGTTGCTACAGACTTTTGACAAAGATCACCAGCTCCATAAGGAGACGGTGAATTTAGTGAAAGGATTTTTTTTGGGTAGTTATCATTCCTTTAAGAAAAGAAAAAAGAAAAAGAAAAAGAATAAGAAGGTGCCAGGTGCTGGGAGTCAGTCTCAGAAATCCAAGTTAAAGGTTAATCAAAGTCAGGCAAAGTGCTTCTTTTGTAAGAAGCAAGGTCACTGAAAGAGGAACTGTCCTCAGTATAAAGCTTTTCTTAACCCGAACAGGCCAAAGAAGAAGCAGCAATTGGTTGCTGGACAAAGTACTTATATGATAACATCTTGTAACTTCTCTCTTATTGATACAATGACCTGGATATTAGATACCAGAAGCCCTATTCACATTTGCAATTCATTGTAGGGTTTTCAGGTCAGTAGGAGATTTGGAGAAGGTGAGAGATTTTTAAATGTTGGAGATGGAAGATCAGTTTCAGTTCTAGTTTTAGAAATCATCAAGCTTGTATTCGAGTCTCAATACATTATTCTTGATGAGTGTCATTACTATCCTAATTTTTTTTCGAACGTTATTTCTGTAGGCCTTTTGGCCAAGTTTAATTATGAAATATCAATAAAGAAAATATTTTGTGATAACATTTTGAATGGTGTTACAATTTTGCATGGACAGTTGAACAATGATATCTATATTGTATCTAGGCCTAATGTAATGTAAATTTCAAATAAATGCTCTAGATTAGATGATGTCACATATGGCAACCTTTGGCATTGTAGGCTAGGTCATATCAACAAGAGAAGAATGAACAGGTTAGCTCAAGAAGAAATTCTTGATAAAAACAATAATGACTCATTACCTACCTATGAGTCTTATTTGCTTGGAAAGATGACCAAATCATCTTTTACTGGAAAAGGTGTACGAGCCAGCGATGTGCTGGGTCTAATACATACTGATATTTGTGGATCCATAAGCACATATGCCAGAGGGTATAGCTATTTCGTTACATTCACAGATGATCTATCTAGGTATGGATACGTCTACTTGATGAAACACAAGTCTGAATCATTTGAAATGTTCAAACAGTTCCATAATGAAGTAGAGAAATAAACTGAAAAGAGTATTAAAACTCTTCAATCTGACCGAGGGAGTGAATATCTTTTCAATGAATTTTTGACATATCTGAGAGAGAATGGGATTCTCTCATAGTGGACCCCTCCAAGAACATCAGGCATAATGGCATCTCGAAAAGGAAGAATCAAACCTTGTTGGACATGGTTCAGTCCATGATGGGGTTTGCAACTCTGTCGATCTCTTTTTGAGGATATGTACTTGAAACAGTCTATTTTGTGCTCAATAATATTTCGAACAAGTCAGTTAGTAAGACATCAAATGAGATATGGTCTAGACATAGGTCGAACCTCTCTTACTTTAGGGTCTGGGGGTATCCGACTTATGTTAAACAATTACAAACTGACAAGCTCAGTCCTAGGTCTGATAAGTGTAATTTCATAGGATACCCTAAGAAAATGAGGGGATACTACTTTTACTTGCCTGCTGAACAAAAGGTATTTGTCAGCAATAAGGCATACTTTTTGAAAAAAGAATTTCTTAGTGAAGGAATAAGTGCCTCTAAAATCGAGCTTGATGAAGTTCGACAGATAGAAGAACCAACATCAATGATTGAATCTGAATCAAATTTGATAAGATCTAATCTGAAGCCCAATACATAAATATCCTTAAGGTGATCTGGTAGAGTACTGCATCAGTCAGACATATACTTAGATTCCTTGATCCGAGATGGGGATCCTGTTGAACTCGATGAGAATGATGAGACTCCGATCATCTATATGAATGCGATGCAGAGGTCCGACTCTGACAAATAGCTTGAAGCCATGAAATCCGAGATGGAGTCCATGAATGTCAACGATGTGTGGACATTGGTTGACCCACCTGAAGGAGTAAAACCCATAGGGTGTAAGTGGGTCTTCAAAAAAAAGAGGGACGCAGATGGGAAGGTGGAGACCTATAAAGCTATTTGGTTGTCAAGGATTATTATCAGCATTATGGTATTGACTATGATGAGACATATTTTTCTGTGGTAATGCTCTAGTCTATTTGGATCATGCTTGCGATAGCAGCATACCTAGACTATGAAGTCTGGCAAATGGATGTGAAGACAGCTTTCCTAAATAGAGAGCTAAATGAAGAGGTATATATGATACAACCTGAGGGATTCACATCCACAGATGAATCCAAGTTGTGCAAGCTTCAAAGATCCATTTATCGATTGAAGCAAGCATCTCGGAGTTGGAACGTACGTTTTGATAAGGTGATCAGAACATATGACTTCGTTAGGAATGGAAAGGAACCTGCATATATAAGTGGGCTAATGGTTCAATCATTGCATTTCTTATTTTGTATATAGATGATATTTTCTTAATTGAAAATGATATCCCTGCATTATAGAAAATAAAAGTGTGACTGTCGTCATAATTCTTCATGAAAGATTTGGGAGAAGCAGCCTACATCCTAGGGATGAAGATCTATAAAGATATATCTAAGAGGCTGCTCGGGCTCTTTCAATCCACGTACATAGATACCGTGCTGAAATGGTTCAGCATGAAAATTTCAAGAAAGGCTATCTTCCAATAAGCCATGAAATTTTTCTTTCGAAAAGAGATTGTCCAATAACTCCTCAAGAGAGAGCATATGAGTAGAATTTTATATACTTCGGTAGTAGATTCTATTATATACGCCATGATATGTATGAGACCAGACATGGTATACTCACTTTGGATAGTGAGAAGATACCAGTCCGATCTAGGAGAGAACCTCTAGAAGGTCGTAAAGATCATTCTTAAGTGTTGGTGCAGAATTCCGCCGAAGCTGAAGAAGCTGGAGTCGGGATGACCGCGGCCGCCGTCGGGACCTGCAAGAGAAGTCTAAACCAGAGTTGGGGGTGCTCGGGTAAGACCCTTCGATGCTCAAGTCAGTACTCTGCTTCAACAGAAATGGAGTGCTCGAGGGAAAATCTTAGCAGAGTTTTGAGATAGAGTTCAGAGCTTAGAGAAGAACGTATCTGGGGGTCTCCTTTTTATAGACGGAGAGCGTAATTGATTGACAGCGACATCTGTAACCGCCTAGTAGTGGGCTGTTCAGAGCCGCACGGAGTTTGTTATGGAGAGTAGTGGCGTCAGGGGTCGTTCAGGGCCACGTGGAGTTTGTTACGGAGAGTGGAGTGGTGTCCGTTGTTGCAACTTGCCAGAGAGTGGTAGAGCCTGGAGAGTGGAGTGGTGTTCGTTGTCACAACTTGCCAGAGAATGGTGGAGCCATGCGGAATTCGTTGCGGAGAGTGGAGTGGGGTAGTGGCCATTATCGTGACTTGCCAGAGAGTTCGGATCTGTCGGCTGGAGCTCGGTTGGGATATTTGATGGAGTGGAGTGACTCTCTATCCCATTTATCTGGGAGAAGTTTGAATGTTTTTAAGGCTGCTGACGAGTCTATTGTTGTCAGATGCCTCAGACGCTGATGCTACAGGTGGGAGTCATCTGTTGTAGAAGCTCGGATGGAGATTTTCTATTGGTGTAGTCCGGTAGGAGTCTGATTGCTAGAGAAGTTCATCTAGGATTTGCCTGATGTGGAAGCTCGTCTGAAGGTTATCCATCGGAGAAGTCTGGTTTTATGAAGGATCTGGTGGAGTTCGGCCGGTGGTGGACTTTGGATGGCGTTGGGGAGGTTCGACAGACACCGGAGACGATCGGTCATTGTAGAAATTTAGCTACCTGAGTCCGTTCGTCATAGAACCTCGTCCGATATCCATCTGCTATGGAAGTTTGGACGGAGTCTGATTCTTGTAGAAGGCTGAAAGGAGACCGCTTATTGTAGAAGCTCGGTCGAAGATCGATTGTCGTGGGAGCTCAGAGTAGCGACCTGGCCGGTGGATCCTGTCCCCTTATAGAAGCTCGTCTGGGATTCGGCTACAAAGAAGCTCGGCTGAAGTCTATCTGTAATAGAAGTTCGAAAGAAATTTATTTACAGTAGAGGCTCAAATGAAATTTGCTTACAATAGATATTCGGAGTGGACCGCCCACTGTAGGAGTTCGGAGTAGACCGCTCGTAGTAGAAGTTTGGCTCTCACAGGAGCTCGATTGAAATCCTGAAGGCGGTCGACCACTGTAGAAGCTTGGATGGAGTCTGATTACTGTAGAAATCTCGTTGTCGGAGAAGCTCGAATATTGACGAAGTCTGGAAGAAGTTCGGAGAAAAGTTGATCACTGTAGAAGGTCGGCTGATAGTGAGGCCCAGAGAGCCTTTGGAGCAGCCCGGTAGATGGGTGGAGAAGCTCATTATCGGAGAAGTTCGGACGGCATTATGGAAGCTCGAACGGTCGAGGGGGTTCAGAGAGATGCCACACAAGGTTGGAAGCTGGAGAAGTCCTGAAAGGGTCGGTCTTTTACAAACTTCGGTCGGGGGGTATTTTATACCCAACACCAGTCTCCCTACTTCTGAGTTCGGGTTTTGAATGAAGGAAGTACAGAGAAATTCTCACGGTCGAAGTTGCCCCCCCTTGATTTCTGCTCTCGATGGCTGCCAGATATTTTGGCATTTGGCGCGCTGGTGCCGGAGCCTTTTCAAATCGAGGCGATCCGAAAAAGTTTTTTCGGAATTCTCGCTGGGGCGTGGCTCTAGGTACAGTGCAATAATAATTTTGTCAGCTGTCAGCCATTTTCAGTAGCCTGTCATAGTGAGGGGACATGCGGCAAGTGTAGGTCAACCAGAGAAGATCCACGATCATAACTGCTCCAGGCCCTGTTGCCTATTTAAACACGTCCTCCTCCTTCAGGGGTTTCACTTTGCCTGAGAGAGTCCCTCAGTCCTTCTCCAGTCGGGACCTCATCGACCGCTGCGGCCGCCGCCGTCGATCTTTTGGGGATGCCGAGCCCCTCCACTTCTGCCCCAGAGGTCTGGAACCTCTAGCTTTATATTTTTTCTTTGTGGTGACTTTTTTTTTGTTCTCTTGTACTTAAAAATTATTTAATCAATGAAATCGGATTCTTCTTTACAGAGGGCCCCCCATTTTTTTTTTCTTCTACATTCTTTTCCTTCTCTTTTGTCTTCTTGTACTAATTTGAGTTGTGGCACTTTTGCCTCCCAACGATAGTGCCCTGTCGAAGCTCTTCCCCTGCCACAGGGGATTCCTTTGAAGTCGATGATCCGAGACCTCAGAAGGAAAGTTCGTCAGTTGACAAAGAAGTCTGAGAAGTTGGAAGATGAACTTCATCGGCTGAGGAAGAGCCATTCGGAAGTCACTGCAGAGGCTATTCGCTTTCAGGACCTCCATAGGAAGGGTCTCATGGAATACACCTGAAGGAAGACCGACTTCGTGACGGAGCTTAAGGAACTCCGAAAACGTACCAGCGATCGATCTTGGACTCAGGCTTCCAAGATCAGCTCCCTTGAAGTCGAGCTGGCGGCCACACGGGAGAAGATCGGCCAGCTAGAAGGGAGCTCATCCTGGCTCACAATCCAAGCCGACTGCGATCGAGACTGGTCGAAGAAATTCTCCGACCTTCAAAAGTAGCTGCAGGATGCTGAGGCAAACTACAAGGCCTACTGAGTCAGCTGGAGCGAGAAAGTAGAGGACTACTAAAGGAAGCTCCAGACGGTGACCGACAAAGTTGCCCGCCATCGGAGGTAGTTGTTTGAGAGAGTCCAGCTCGCCTCTGCACAAGGCTCCGACGAGCTCTGCTCCTTGAGGGGGACCATGGTAGAACTGTCTGCGGCCCTTGCGCGGGAGGAGGCCGAACTGCAGCGGCTAAAGATTCAGCTAGTCCACGAGTAGCAGGCAGTCAAAGATGCCGAGGTGGAGTCTGAGGTCCTGAGGAAGAGACTTCAAGAGTCAGAGGGCGAGAGCTGGCGGTTCCACCAGATGTACCGGGATATGCTGCTGAGAAAGATGGAACTAGAGGAAGAAGTTGAAAACTTAAGGCAATCCCTAATAAAGACCGAAACCGAGAGCTCGAAGTCGGAAGAAGCTTGTCTTCCTTAGAGCTCCTTTCTTTTTTTATTGTTTCTCTTTTTTGGCCTTCAAGGCTTTGTAATGTACACTTCACTAATGAAATGAAAAAAAATTTTTCCATTATCTTGTCTATTCTTGTATTAAATTGTTGTTTACCGAACTTCTTTTGTCTTTCGTCTTGTTTGGCATCGGTGTTGTTTGTGATTCCTCATCTATTCTTGCTTTGAGTCATTGTTTATCGAACTTCTTTTATCTTTCATCTTGTTCGATGTTGTTTGAAGATTTTTGATCGTCGCCGTATTGATTTACCTTTTTTGTTCATGACCGTAGGTCTTTTCGAGGTCATTTGAGTTTGTTGCTTCCTCCCGGTGCTCGAGCTTGGGGACCCGAACTTCTCGTTACTTTGAGGAAGTTGATTTCTTCTCGGCCTGTGTCGAGTGCCCTTTTAGTGATTGAGGATTTTTTGATAGGAGTATCCCTCCTCATTGAGATGAGGTCTCTTATGTCTTTGATGTAGTTTATTTTTCACTTATCACTGGTGTAGTTCGTCGTTTTTCCTTTTCATCTCCCCCTATCATTTTTTTTGTGTTCGAGTGAGGGTTTTTCTTTTGCTCTTAACGGGGTCGTGAGAGCATAGAGGAGCCATTGAGAGGTCTTCCTCCTCATCCAGTCTTGATCGACTGGACCTTTATTTGCGTCAGGATAAGGTTCTCCTCTTGTTCTTGACAGTCAATTTCAGCTCATGTTAGGATGAGGTTCTCTTCTGTTTCTAACAGGGCTGTGGGGGTACATAAGGGCCGCTGCAAGGGCCTCTCTCCTCATCCGATCTTTAAGTAATCGGATCTTCAACTTTGCTCATGTTAGGATGAGGTTCTCCTCCTGTTCCTAACAAGGTTGTGGGGGCACATAAGGGCCATTGCAAGGGCCTCTCCCCCCCTTTGATCTTAAATAACCAGACCTTCGACTTTGCTCATGTTAGGATGAGGTTCTCCTCCTGTTCCTAACAAGGCTGTGGGGGCATATAAGGGCTGTTGTAAGGGCCTCTCCCTGCATCCGATCTTAAATAACCGGGCCTTCAACTTTGCTCATGTTAGGATGAGGTACCCCTCCTGTTTCTAATAAGGCTGTGGAGGCACATAAGGGTCGTTGTAAGGACCTCTCTCCCCATCCGATGTTAAATAATCGGGCCTTCGACTTTGCTCATGTTAGGACGAGGTTCTCCTTCTGTTCCTAACAAGGCTGTGGGGGCACATAAGGGCCGTTGTAAGGGCCTCTCCTCCTATCTGGTCTTAAATAATCGGACCTTCGACTTTGCTCATATTAGGACGAGGTTCTCCTCCTGTTCCTAACAAGGCTGTGGGGGCACATAAGGGCCGTTGTAAGGGCCTCTTCCCCCATCCGGTCTTAAATAACCGGACTTTCGACTTTGCTCATGTTAGGATGAGGTTCTCCTCCTATTCCTAACATGCTTAATTTTGATTGTCCAAAGGAGCTACTCCCTATCGTTATGAGCTCAAGCCAAAAAGAAGATATACAAATATGAAAGAAACTTTTATTTGAGGCAAAGTTATTGGTATACATTCATAGATTTTTCGAGTCTCATGGTCGTGGAAGGTCTGTCCCCCGTCGGGATCCTTCAGAGATGGAGTTGATGATCCCAATTGGAGGCCGATCTTCAGACTGGTCCTCCCTCCTTGGCAGCTCCGATTGTGGCAGGGCTCTTGGCCGATCTTCCCTACCCTCAGGCCGACGTTGAATGAATCTGTCGAGCCGACCTCACCTGATGAGCTCTTCGATCTCATCTCGAAGCTGAATGCACTCCTCTGTGTCATGGCCATGGTCACAATGGTAGAGGCAGAACTTGTTAGGGTTGCACTTCCTGGGGTGTGTGCGCATCCTTTCCGACCTCGGCAGCTGCTCCCTGACCTCCATCAGCACTTGAGTTTTCTATGCGTTGAGAGGGGCGTAGCTGTGAAATCTTCCCGGGAGAGAGCCCCACCGAACTCTACGGTCTGGGCTTCTCTGCCTACGAGCACGGGGAGGAGTCTGGACATGCTTGTGTCCGGAGGGAGTTCGAGAACATGGTCGAGCTTCACTCGGCCCTTTTTCAACTACGGGCTTGCTGGAACCTCCCGCCTGTCGCTCCTTCACAGTCTCCTCATCCTTCATCTTGAAGGCTTTTTCTATGCGGGCATATCCTTCGGCCCGATTTAGCAAATTGGCGAAGACCCTGGGATACTTCTTTTCCAGGAAAAATAGAAGATCATTTTTTTGAAGGCCGCCCTTCAGGGCAGCCATCGCAACCGATTGATCCAAGTTTCGGATCTCCAATGCAGCGACATTGAAATGGTTGACGTAAGCTCGGATGGATTCTCCCTCCTTTTGCTTGATGTTAATGAGAAACTCCGAACCTCTCCGGGGATGCCGGCTGCTGATGAAATGAGCAACGAACTGGTGGCTCATCTGGTCAAAGGAGAAGATAGTACCCAGCTTCAGTGTTGAGTACCAATTTTTGGCTGCTCCCTTCAAGGTTGACGAAAAAGCTTAGCACAGGATGGCATCTGGTGCATCATGGAGCAGCATCATTGTCCGAAAGGCCTCCAGGTGGTCGATCGGATCTGAGGTCCCGTCGTAGCTCTCGAATTAGGAGAGCTTGAAGTTTGGCGGGATCGATTCCTGCATGATCATTTAAGAGAAAGGAGGGTCAGTACAGATATCCTCACCATAAGCAGGGAGAGCGTGGCGGAGCTCTTCGATCCACCGGTTCATCTCTTGGAGTCTTCGATCCAGGAGGTCCTCTCAACTGCGGGTCTTGAGGGTCTTCTGGTGGAACGGTGGTAGGGACACTCCGGGGGTGGAATCGTGGTCGGATGGTAGGCTCTCCGCCTTTTGCTTCCCTTTTTCGGGAAAGACAGGGCGACTTGCCCAAGTGGCCCATCCAATTGTTGGATTCTGGAACTCCGGCGATGCTCTTTCCAGCTGCACTGATGCCTGCGGCTGCCATGGCTGCTGCTGCATGGCCTGCACTGCTTCGGTGAGGCCTCTGACCTACTGAATCAGCAGGTCGAACTGCTCCATGCCGATGCCATTATCGGAGGAGGAGGAGGAGCCTGGGAAACTGGAGATGAGGTCGAATCTTGCGGAGCTCGCTGAGATCTGGCCATGGAGGCCGTGGATCACCTGGTGGATGCATTTCAGGGAGGCATCAGGTGGAGATCTGAAGGTAGAAGGAGAAGAGGGTGCCGGAGAAGATAATCGAAGTCAGTCCCGTTGAGCACTCCTTTAAGAATAAGGGTACTGCAAAGACACAGCCCCTTCCTCTAGCACCAATTCTGTTGGTGCAAAATTCCGTCGAAGCCAGAGAAGCTGGAGTCGGGATGACCGTGACCGCCGTCGGGACCTGCAAGGAAAGTCTAAACTGGAGTTGGGGGTGCTCCGACAAGATCCTCCAACGCTCAAGTCAGTACTCTGCTTCAACAGAAATGGAGTGCTCGAGAAAAATTTTAGCAGAATTTTAAGATAGAGTTCAGAGCTTAGAGAAGAACGTATCTGGGGGTCTCTTTTTTATAGACAGAGAGCATAACTAATTGATAGCGATGTCTGTAACTGCTTGATAGTGGGCTGTTCAGAGCCACGCAGAGTTTGTTAGGGAGAGTAGTGGCGTCAGGGGTTGTTCAGGGCCACGTGGAGTTTGTTACAGAGAGTGGAGTGGTATCCGTTGTCGTGACTTGACAGAGAGTGATAGAGCCCAGAGAGTGGAGTGGTGTTCATTGTCACAACTTGCCAGAGAATGGTGGAGCCATGCGGAATCCATTGTGGAGAGTGGAGTGGGGTAGTGGCCATTGTCGTGACTTGCCAGAGAGTTCGGATCTGTCGGCTGGAGCTCGGCTGGGATATCTGATGGAGTGGAGTGGCTCTCTATCCCGTCGATCTGGGAGAAGTTTGGATATTTTCGAGGCTGCTGATGAGTCTACTATTGTCGGATGCCTCAGGCACTGATGCTACAGGCGGGAGTCATTTGCTGTAGAAGCTCGGATGGAGACTTTCTGTTGGTGAAGTCTGATAGGAGTCTGATTGCTAGAGAAGTCCGTTTGGAATTTGCCTGATGTAGAAGCTCGTCTGAAGGCTATCCATCGGACAAGTTTGGTTTCATGAAGGATCTGGCGGAGGGTCGGCCGGCGGTGGACTTCGGATGGCGTTGGGGAGGTTCGGCAGACACCAGAGACAATCGGCCATTGTAGAAATCCAGCTGTCAAAGTCCGTCCGTCGTAGAACCTCGTCCGATATCCATCCGCTATGGAAGTTCAGACGGAGTCTGGTTCATGTAGAAGGCTAAAAGGAGACCTCTTATTGTAGAAGCTCGGTCGAAGATCGGTTGTCGTGGGAGCTCGGAGTAGCGACCTGGCCGGTGGATCCTGTCTCCTTGTAGAAGCTCGTCTGGGATTCGACTGTGAAGAAGCTCGACTGAAGTCTACCTGTAATAGAAATTCGAAAGAAATTTATTTACAGTAGAGGCTCAAATGGAATTTGCTTACAATAGATATCCGGAGTGGACCGCCCGCTGTAGGAGTTCGGAGTAGACCACTCGTAGTAGAAGTTCGGCTCTCACAGGAGCTCGATTGAAATTCTAAAGGTGGTCGATCGCTGTAGAAGCTTGGATGGAGTCTGATTACTGTAGAAATCTCGTTGTCGGAGAAGCTCGGATATTGACGAAGTCTGGAAGAAGTTCGGAGAAAAGTTGATCACTGTAGAAGGTCGGCTGATAGTGAGGCCCAGAGAGCCTTTGGAGCAGCTCGGTAGATGGGTGGAGAAGCTCATTATCGGAGAAGTCCGGACGGCATTATGGAAGCTCGGACGATCGAGGGGATTCAGAGAGATGCCACACAAGGTCGGAAGCTGGAGAAGTCCTAGAAGGGTCGGTCTTTTACAAACTTCGGTTGGGGGGTATTTTATACCCAACATTAAGTATTTGAAAAATACTAAGGACCAGTGGCTTATATATGATGAAACTGACTTGAAACTAGTAAGGTTTACGGACTCCAGCTTTCAGTCAGACCATGACAATAGCGAAAATATGTCAGGTTATTTTTTAATCCTAAACGATGGAGCGATCTACTGAAAAAGTTTCAAGCAGTACACTGTGGCAGGCTCTGTTTATGAAGCAGAGTATATCCCGCATTCAATGCTACGAAGAAAGCTGAATGGTTGTGGAAGTTCATCAATGAGCTCAGAGTGGCATCCTCCATTGATGGCCCTATCTTGTTATATTGTGACAATATTGGAGCCATTACTCAAGCTAAGGAGCCGAGGTCCCATCAACGCACCAAGCATATTCTGTGTCGTTATCATCTTATCTGAGAGATCGTGGATCGAGGTGACGTCGACCATCAGAAGATCGACAGAAAGAAAAACTTGACCGACCCTTTACTAAAGCCCTCAAAATTAAGAAGTTTGAAGATCACAAATTTAAGTTAGGTATACGATACTGTACTGATTGGCTTTAGTCCAAGTAAAAGTTGTTGGAAAATGTGTTTCAAAGCCAACCGTTAGACGATTGTGCTCATTTTATAAATTATACATAAATTTTTATTAATAAAAGTTATTTAGTATTTTCATTACAAATTGATCATCTTTGAACTTCTGTACTGTAATGAAGTCCTTAGGACTATAATTAATCGACAAAGGAGGATTTGTCATTGAGCTCTTAAAAATATTTACAACCAAATGATACACTATTACTAGGACTCTAGCAATATCAAGTGTAGGTTGTTGTGTGTCATATGAGTTGGTTATCCTCTTAACTAAGGAGCGTAGAGATACTATTATGGCATGCAGATAGAATGTAGAAGTACATTTGCATCGAACATGACTATATATCGAGTACTCTGCTGTCAAGAGCAGCTCATGAAGGATATAGGTATAAGTGTCCCTTAGACCTGAGACCACCACAGTGACTTATAAGCAACTCACTGTATTTTAGTAACAGACCATCTGAGTTTTTAACTCAGTGATGAAAAGATACTAGGTACAGTCAAGTACTTATCAAGTCGGTAGGTGAGGCAAGATGGAATTGACACCTCTGAATTAGTAAGAGATAAGCATCAGTGTATTTCAATTTAGCAAAATCTTGGCCAGGATAATCTATGAGATGGATTTGAAAGGTTGAAATACAATGTGGTCGACTAAATTAGGATTGATAGTTAAACCCTAAGTCACCCTGAGCATTTGGATTAAAGAAATGAATTATATAGTAACCATATGCTAGTAGATTCTAGAAGGTTGCTTTGCAATACTTCGACCTATCCGATCATCGGATCACCATTGCTAGATGGTTACATTGATTGATATAGAAAGTTATTCCTATGCTATCAGCTTAGGTTCGAATCTATGGGGTCACACACATTAGAAGATTTGATTAGATTTGATGGCTGAAGAGTCCAATTGGATTGTGACTCTGGTGACGAGTCCTATTGGGACTGAAACTCTGAAGGAGAGTCTCATTGGGATTGGAACTCTACTATTAATAAAAAATTAATTAGTAATTGACTCAATTTGAATGAGTAAAGAGCTTTGGATCAAGTCTAATTGAATTAGATTCAGTTCGACTCAAATTGGGTTTGATATGATCAATCCTGATTATAAAGAGAAATTTGATCCTGATTCGATCAGGGTTTGGAATCAGCTCATTTCTAAATGAGTTAAGAATTTAATGAGATATTTGAATTTTTGATTGGATTAGGTTCATTCAGGTTTAATCCAAATTTGATTTGGATTAGAATCAGATTAGGAATGAAGAGTCCTTGTCAACTTGGACTCTATCTTTATCTCCTTGCACCACATATGGACCCTTGCCCATATCTCTATGCCAAATAGGAATTGGCTTGACCTTTTTGGTGTCAAAGTAGTAGACCTAATAAGGGTGGGCAGCAATGATTGATGACTCATAATTCTATCTCTTGTCAAATTCGAATGTGATCCGAATTAGAGATAAGATGAAAATAGGGAATAGAATTTTTCATATAAGAAAGGTTGTTGGTGCCATAATAATTTTTCTTTACTTTTCTTGGAGTGTTCTTATGCATTTGAGACAACCAAATTGTTCTCCACATTGTAGAGCATTTTTTGAAATTTTTTGGATGTCCAAAACTGGTTTGTGGCATGGTGATTATGGCCCTCTTCTCTTGGATGAAAAACCCTAGTCTTTTCCTATAAAAAGGGGTCACCTCTTCTTGACATCATACATCCCTTTCCTTGCTGATTTTTATTTTTCAGAGCTCTTCTCCTCCTCCTCTCTTCCTCCTCAAGATCTCTTCATCCTTTGGAGTGTCCAAGGTGCTTGAAGAAAAAGAAAGAGATCAGCCGTCAAAGTTGCTTGTAGGCTAGCACGTCTAAGTCCTTGATCTGCGTCAGTCTTCACATTAATTATTTTATAGAGGCCAGATGACTTCATGTGGTTGTGAGTGATCTGAGAAATACTTTCTTCAATTGTTGGATTATAGAAAATCAATATCAAAGTTATTTGATAATATTTTCTATTTTATCCCGATCGCATAGTTAGATCTAATAGTTAGATCTAGAATTTCAGCATTGATGAGATCGATGTGTTTTTATTTTTAGATCTAAAATATATATTTTTATATCATAAATTATGATGTAGTAGTCTAAGATTAGATCTTATGCATACGATTGGGATTAAATTATTTAATCTTTTATTTTCACTGCATAAAAATTTTAAAATCACATGCATAGCACTTCTGAATATTTTCTTCATTTGGTATCAGAGTCAGATTATTTTGATATGAATTATTATGACTTTATATCTGAATTTTTGATGTTAGATCTGATTATTTATGATTTAGATTAGATCTAAATAAGTTTATTTTCAAATCTGATTATCATCTGTTTAGATTAGATATTCTGAGTAGCAAAGTATTCGGATTGGATAATCATCAGGCTATCCGATCATAGGAGCAAGTAGGATTATATAACCCTCTCTTCCTATTCAATAGGATGCACTTCATGGCATATAAGGGTGCCACTGTGAGGTCTCATGAAGAAGAAAGTGAAAGGAGAAATTTATTTTCTTGCAAAACTCTAGATCTTGAAACCCTAGGTGTTGCTGTATGTGATGTAAGTTGCAAAGAAACTAGTTACATCTAATCTTGATTAATCAAAATTATTTTATTACATCTAATCTTGATTAATTAAAATTATTTTAATTTAAAATTATAAAAATTTAGATTTGATCTAAAAAAATTTATGATTCAATGAAAAAAATTGACATGAAAATTATTTTCAAAATCTTAACCATGTTGATGCAAAACTTAATTGAGAATTAAGTGTCAAGTTGATTGGATTTAGAATTATAATTTGAGATCTAATGACGTTACATAAAATATAAGACATGGGTTAATTCAAATTAGGTCCTTCTCTTTAATTGGGTTAGACGTAAGGTTAGAATCAAATAATTGATTGACCATGTAGAGAAATTATTTAAATCTAACCAAATATTAAATTAGATTAATCAGGATTTCTCTTATACAATAGTTGTAGATGGTCAAGTCCATATCTTTGATTAGGTCAAATGGACCTTGATTGTTGCTCAGTGGTTGAGCCCAAATCATTAGGTTGATCAAATCAAAACTAATTAATCAATTGGTATCTAAGGTAAGTTTGACATTTTGATCAGTGATTTTTAATTGAGACAGACTTATCTGACCATTTTGATGGTGTCTAAGGCAAGTTTAGCAGACCCTCCCACCAATCTCACTTACCTGATCAATTTGATAAATTAGATCTTGATTAGATCACTAAATGATTTGAGTTAGCCCATGCCATTAAGGTTGATCAGTGTGACTGATCTAGGTGCCTGTTCAATCAGCATGACCTAACCTGCTTTAGTGACTTGATAAAGTCAGTGGAAGGATTGTGGTCTATTGATTGATCTCTTTTTCTTTAAATTGATTAAATCTTTTAAATTATTAGTTCTTAAAATGAGCTACTTATGGTGATAAATAGATCGTAGCCTTTCATTAATGTGAATGATAATGGGTCCATTATTTCTGATTGACACTGCAGGCACCATCCATCTAGTGTTCTCTCTAAATGATGGAATTATCATTTATCACATGATGACTCTGTTGAATTATCTGATGATGGTTGGGTTGGCTGAGCCATCCTTAGGCCTGATCACTCATTAGGTAGAATCACTGAGTAGGTTCATGTTAATGGTTTGACCTAACCGAAACTTTCAGTGGAGGCCTATCACCTACTGAAATGAAATCTGAGGCTAAATTAATTATCAAAAGTTATTTGGAGAAACAATTGGTTGAGAACCTATCCATAGGTGCATATGGGTTGATCGAGCCATCTTCGGGCCTATATGTAGTCTGTGTAGATTCTAGTACAAGCTAAGGAATTAAGGTAATTCCTCGAATTGGAGGTAGAGGCTATCAATTCGTATAAAATAGTGAGAGGACCTTTAGACTAAAGTTCAAGTCTTTAGAATTAATAAATTCATATATTAATTAGATTTTATATTTTTTTTTGTGTGCAGATATGGCGTCAAACTTGGCTCTCCGATCACTGTTGGACAGCGAAAAATTAACTGGACTGAATTTTGATAATTAGTATCAAAAGCTCAAGATAGTCTTGGAGCACGAGCAGATCCTATATGTGATTATGGATTTGGCATCTGAGGAGCCTGCTTCCAATGCCCGAGGTATGGTCTGAGATACTTATTTGAAGTGGCTCAGTGACTGCACCACGATTCGTTGCATTATATAGGCCTCCATGAACAACAAGTTCAGCTGGAAATTTGAAGAGGCTCAATCAGAGAAAATGCTTCAAGTGTTGAGAGATTCCTTTGGTACTCCTAATGATGTTGAGCGGCACAAGATTAGTTGCATCATTTTTAACACTCAGATGAGGGAGGGTGCATCTGTTACCGATCATGTATTGTACATGATCAAATAGATTGAAAAATTGAGCAAACTCAGCTTCTCCTTGCACAAATAGCTGAGGAAGGATGCGATCCTGAACTCTTTGCCCAAGTCCTACCTACTGTTCCTCGGTCATTTTAGAATGACGAAGTCTATGGTCAACTACCACGGTCTATTGGGATTGCTACAGACTTTTGAGAAAGATCACCAGCTCCACAAGGAGACGGTGAATTTAGTGGGGGGATCTTCTTCGGTTAGTCATCGTCCCTTTAAGAAAAGAAAAAAGAAAAAGAATAAGAAGGTGCCGGTGCTGCGAGTTAGTCCCAGAATCTAAGTTAAAGGCTGATCAAAGTCAGACAGAGTGCTTCTTTTATAAGAAGTAGGGTCACTGAAAGAGGAACTGTCCTCAGTATAAAATTTTTCTTGACTCGAACAGGTGAAAGAAAAAACAGCAATCAATTGCTGGATAAGGTACTTATGTGATAACACCTTGTAACTTCTCTCTTATTAATACAATGACCTGGATATTGGATACCGAAAGTCCTATTCATACTTGTAATTTGTTGTAGGGTCTTTAGGTCAATAGGAGATTTGGAGAAGGCAAGAGATTCCTAAACGTTGGAGATAGAAGATCAATTTCAGTTCTAGCTTTAGGAATCATCATGCTTGTATGCAAGTTTCAATACATTATTTTTAATTAGTGTCATTACTATGTTAGTTTTCTTTTGAATATTATTTCTATAGGCCTTTTGGCCAAGTCTAATTATGAAATATCAATAAAGAAAATCTTTTGTGATATCATTTTAAATGATGTTACAATTTTGCATGGATAGTTGAACAATGGTATCTATGTTGTATCTAGGCCTAATGTAATGTACATTTCAAATAAACATCCTAGAATAGATGATATCACAGATGGCTATCTTTGGCATTGTAGGCTAGGTCATATCAATAAGAACAAGATGAACAGATTAGCTCAAGAAGGGATTCTTGATAAAAATGATTATGAATCATTACCTACCTGTGAGTCTTGTTTGCTTCGAAAGATGACTAAGTCACCTTTTACTGAAAAAGGTGAACGAGCTAGTGATATGCTGGGTCTGATACGTATTGATGTATGTAGACCCATAAGTACATGTGCCAGAGGAGGTATAGCTATTTTATTACATTCATAGATGACTTATCTAGGTATGGGTATGCCTACTTGATGAAACACAAGTCCGAATCATTTGAAATATTCAAACGATTTCATAATGAAGTAGAGAAATAAATTGAAAAGAGTATTAAAACTCTTCGATCTGACCCGAGGGGTGAATATCTTTCTAGTGAATTTCTGACATATTTAGGAGAGAATAGAATTCTCTCATAATGGATCCCTCCAGGGACACCACAGCATAATGGCATCTCGAAAAAGAGAAATCGAATCTTGTTGGACATGGTTTGGTCCATGATGAGGTTTGCAACTCTATCAATCTTTTTTTGGGGGTATGCACTTGAAATAGCCTATCTTGTGCTCAATAATGTTCTGAGCAAGTCAGTTACTAAGACACCATAAGAGATATGGTCTGGACATAGGCTAAACCTCTCTTACTTTAGAGTTTGGGGATGTCTGGCTTATGTTAAATGATTACAAACTGACAAGCTCAGTCTTAGGTCTGATAAGTGTAATTTCATAGGGTACCTCAAGAAAATGAGGGGATATTACTTTTATCTGTCTGCTGAACAAAAGGTGCTTGTCAGCAATAAGGCATACTTTTTAGAAAAAGAATTCCTGAGTGAAGGAATAAATGCCTCTAAAATCGAGCTTAATGAAGTTTGACAGGTCGAAGAACCGATACCAATGAATGAATCTGAATCTGATTTGATAAGATCAAACCCAAAGCCCAATACACAAACATCCTTAAGGTGATCTGGTTGAGTACCACATCAGCAGGACAGATACTTAGGTTTCTTGGTCCGAGATGGAGATCCTATTGAACTCGATCAGAACGATGAGGATCCGATCACCTATATGGATGCGATGTAGAGGTCTAACTCTGATAAATGGCTTTAAGCCATAAAATCTGAGATGGAGTCCATGAAGGTCAATAATGTATGGACATTGGTTGACCCACCTGAAGGAGTAAAATTCATAGGGTGTAAGTGGGTCTTCAAAAGAAAGAGGGGTACAGACGGGAAGGTGAAGATCTATAAAGTCTGTTTGGTTGCCAAGGATTATCTTCAGCATTATGGTATTGATGATGATGAGATATTTTCTCCTGTGGCAATGCTCAGTCTATTCGGATTATGCTTGGATAGTAGCATACCTGGACTATGAAGTCTGGCAAATGGATGTGAAGACAGTTTTTCTAAATGGAGAGCTGAATGAAGAGGTGTATATGATACAACCTAATGGATTCACATCCATAGATGAGTCCAAGGTATGCAAGCTTCAGAGATCCATTTATGGATTGAAGCAAGCATCTCAGAGTTAAAACATATATTTTGATAAGGTGATCAGAACATATAGCTTCGTTAGGAACGGAGAGAAACTCTGCATATATAAGTGGGCTAATGGTTCAATAATTACATTTCTTATTTTATATATGGATGACATTCTCTTAATCGAGAATGATGTCCCTACATTACAGGGAATAAAAGTGTGGCTGTCGTCATAATTCTCCATAAAGAATTTGGGAGAAGTAGCCTACATCCTAGGGATGAAAATCTATAGGGATAGATCTAGGAGGCTACTCAGGCTCTCCCAATCCACATACATAGATACCATGCTAAAATAGTTTAGCATGAAGAATTTCAAGAAAGACTATCTTCCGATAGGCCATGAAATTTCTCTTTCGAAAGGAGATTATCCGATAACTCCTCAAGAGAGAGAACATATGAGTAGAATTTTATATGCTTTGATAGTGGATCTATTATGGATGCCATGACATATACAAGACCAGATGTGGCATACTCACTAGGGATAGTGAGCAGATACCAGTCTGATCTAGGAGAGAACCACTAGAATGTCGTAAAGACTATTCTTAAATATTTGAGAAATACTAAGGATCAGTGACTTATATATGGTGAAACTGACTTAAAACTAGTGGGGTTTACCGACTCCAGCTTTTAGTCAGATCATGACGATAGCAAAAGTGTGTCGAATTATATTTTTATCCTAAATGATGGAGCGATCTGCTAGAAAAATTCTAAGCAGCACACTGTGGCAGACTGTTTATGAAGTGGAGTATATCGCAACATTCGATGCTACAAAGGAAGTTGTATGGTTGCGAAAGTTCATCAGTGAGCTCGAAGTAGCACCCTCTATTGATGGCCCCATCTTGTTATATTATGATAATACTGGAGCCATTGCTCAAGCCAAAGAGCCGAGGTCCCATCAGCACACCAAGCATATTCTATGCCGCTATCACCTTATGTGAGAGATTATGGATCGAGGTGACGTCGACCTTCAAAAGATCGATGGAAAAAAAAATTTGATCGATCCCTTTACTAAAGATCTTGAAATCAAGGCATTTGATGATCACAAATTGAAGATGGGTATACGATACTGTACCGATTGGCTTTAGTCCAAGTGGGAGTTGTTGGAAAATATATCTCAAAGCCAATCGTTAGACAATTGTATTCACTTTATAAATTATATATAAATTTTTATTAATAAAAGTTATTTGACATTATAAATTGACCATCTTTGAACTCCTATATTGTAATGAAGTTCTTAGGACTATAATTAATCAACAAAGGAGGATTTGTTGTTAAGTCCTTAAAAATATTTACGACCAAATGATACGCTATTACTAGGACGATAGCGATATCAAATGTGGGTCCTTGTATACTGTATGAGTTGGTTGTTCTCTTAACCAAGGAGTGTGAAGATACTATTATGGCATGCAGATGAAATGTAGGAGTATATTCACATCGAACATAACCATGTGTCGAGCACTCTGCTGTCAAGAGTAGCTCGTGAAGGGTATGGATATAAGTGTCCCTCAAACCTGAGACCACCACGGTGACTTGTAAGCAACTTACTGTACTTTAGTACTGGATCATCTGAGTTTCTAATTTAGTGACAGAAGGATACTGGGTGCAGTCAAGTACTTATCAAGTCGGTGTGTGAGTCAAGATGGAATTGACCCTTCTGAATTAGTAGGAGATATGCATCAGTGTATTTTAATTTAGCAAAACTTTATCCAGGATAATTCATAAGATAGATTTGAAAGGTTGAAATACAATATGGTCGACTAAATTAGGGTTGACAGTTAAACTCTAAGTCATCTTGAGTATTTGGGTCAAAGGGATGAATTATACAGTAACTATATGCCAGTAGGTTCTAGAAGGTTGCTTTGTAATACTTTGACCGATCCATTGCTTGATCGTTACATCGATAGGTATAGAAAATTATTCCTATACTATTAACTTAGGTTCGAACCTATAGAGTCACATGCATTACAAGATTTGATCAGATTTGATGGCTGAAGAGTCCAATTGGATTGTGACTCTGGTGACGAGTCTTACTGGGACTGGGACTCTAGGGGAGAGTCTCTGAGACTGAGACTCTACTATTAATAGAGAATTAATTAGTTGACTCAATTTGATTGAGTAAAGAGCTTTGGATAAAGTCTAATTGAATTAGATTTAGTTTGACTCAGATTGGGTTTGATATAATCAATCCTAATTACAAAGAGAAATTTGATCCTGATTCGATCAGAGTTTGGAATCAGCTCATTCCTAAATGAGTTAGAAATTTAATGAGATATTTAAATTTTTAATTAGATTAGGTTCATTTCTATCAGTGGGTTCAATTCAAATTTGATTTGAATTAGAATCAGATTAGGAATGAAGAGTCCTTATCAACTTTGGACTCTATCCTTATCTCTTTATGCCACACATGGACCCTTGCCTATATCTCCATGTGAAATAGGATTTGGCTTGACCTTTTTGGCATCAAAGTAGTAGACTCAGTAAGGGTGTACGGCAATGATTGATGACTCATAATCTTATCTCTTGTCAAATTCGAATGTGATTCGAATTAGACATAAGATGAAAATAGGAAAAAGAATTATTCATACATGAAAGGTTGTTGGTGTCATAATAATTTTTTATTTATTTTTCTTGGAGAGTTCTTAGGTGTGTGAGATACTAGAATCCTTTTCCACATTGTAGAGCTTTTTCTAGAATTTTTTGGATACCCAAAACTGGTTTTTGGTGTGGTGATTATGGCCCTCTTCCCTTGGATGAAAAATCCTAGTCTTTGCCTATAAAAAGGGGTCACCTCTTCTTGGTGTCATACATCCCTTCTCATACTAGTTTTTATTTTTTCAGATCTCTTCTCCTCTTCTCCATGTCCTCCCTGGAGCTCCCTCTCCTCTCTTCACACCCAAAAGGTTGGGCATCCATTTGGTGAAAGATCAAGGCGTGGTGATGCGTTGAACAAAGGGCTACAGGAGTTTTTCAACAAGCTGCTGCTCCAACTTTAGGAAGGCTTTTGAAGATCTTCCTAATCAGACTGAGTTCTGATTTTTGGAGCAGAGAGTCATAAGGAGAAGATGATCCAGGTCCTACCTGAGTGGATACTGGTAGAGGCTAGGCGATTGCGTGGCTAAATCAGACCTCAGGCTTGCTGCGATCATCTATAGGGTAATCAGATTACCCTTGAGGTATTTCATGTTTCCTCATACTTTTAGATTTATTTTAAAATTAATATTAAATAATAAAATTAGATCTAGAGATTTAGATCTAAAATAAATGTAGGAAAATTTTTTAAAAAAAATTATTCTATCCCAGATTTGATGAAATCTGGAAGATCCTACAAGGAAAAAGACAGTTTTTCCTTCAACTGGTCTCAGAGCCAGATTGATGGCTCAGTTTCAGATCTAATTTAGATTTAATTTTAATTTTAATTTATTTAATATTAAAAGATTTTAGATATCACATCAGATATGATAGGATCTAAAATCAAAAATATTTAAAATTAAATCTGAAAAGATCTAACATGCATGAGATGCATGACTAGACTAGAAATAGTTTGATCTATGAATAATCTTGTAAGTTTATATTTTAATGAGATTAAAATATAATTTAGATTTAATTTATTCTTTATTTTTGATGATATAAATATTATATTCAGATCAAAAATAGAAAATAAAAATTTAGATAATACATAAGATTGATCTGTTGCATGCCTAGACTAGTTGTAGAATTATTCTAGTAACTGTCTAGAATAAATTTTATGTTGAATAGTTTAATTTAAATTTTATTTTTTAGATATTACATATGATGTTTTAAATCTGAAAGCATATTTATTAGATCAATTTTTGATACATGAGATGTATGCAAAGCATGTATTAGTTAGATCTTAAATTGTATATGTGATATAAAAATTTAGATCTAACTAGTTTTGTGGTTAAATTTATATTTCTGATTAAGGTGTTCCTCATGGCCGTCCGGTCATAAGAACAAAGTAGGGTTTAAAGGCCCTCTCCTCCCATACAATGGGGTGTTCTTATGACGTGTAGGGGTGCTGCACATTCATCCTTAATCAGAAATCAAAATTTACTTTTCTGCAAAATCCTAGATCCTGAAACCCTAAGATTTATTTTATATATTTTATTTATGAACCCAAGACTTAATTAATAAATTAATCTTATGATACTAAATTAGATCTAAAATTAAGAATTTCAGATCTAAGTCATTTTCATAAAATTGGGTTCGGACTTGGGTAGCTCAATTAGGTCTAGCGGTTGATCAAACTGAATCAAAAGTTGGTTAGGTAGGATCATGAAAGCTAATAATTGACCAGCCTAATAGGATTAAGTCTAGGTCAAGGTCGAATAACATTCATATGTAACTCGATCAAGTTAAGACCTAATTTGGCTCAATGATTAGACCCTGGATTGTAAGCTAACCCAATTAGTTCTGGTTCGATAATTTGGTGTCTAAGATAAGTTGGGCAGATGCGATCGATTGATTTTTAATTAGGAGCTACTCGACTCGAATACGTTCTTGTCGAGTTAATGGCATATCCCTTCCACCGGTCTCACTTACCTGGCCATATGTGTCGATCCAATTCTGATTTGAGGTGGCTAATAATTCGAGCTAATCCATGCCACTAGGTTAGTCATAATTGTTATGACTATGTCAAGTCAAGTTTAATGAGACCTAAATCAAATCTTTCTAAGAAAATATTAAGTCTAAGGTCTTCCACCATTGTGGATGTGCGGGCCCTTCTCGGGGTTGATTGATCTCGACTGGATACAGTGGCTCAGTTGCACCGAAAAGATGCAACCATGTCTATTAGGCATTGGATGCTATGAATTAGAGGATGGGTTGGGCTCAATATTTTGGATACGGTGAGGGATCCAATCAGGAATCTAGTTCATGCAAATGGTGGGTTTGACTTAACTAAAGATCGGAGCAATATTTTGGGCACGGTGAGCTTCATGAATTAGAGACCAAGTTTTGGGTGCACCATGATTAGAGAATCATTGGACAAGAGTTGTCCACTCATCGATTTACCCATCACCAATAACTGTTAGGTGAGGTGATGAGCCAGTCGGTGAGACCGCACCACCCACTAGAAATCACTAATCATGGAGATTTTCACATCTCTACCTAGGGAGTGTAGGGATCTGAGAAAATAGTGGAAGCCTAATTTATTTAAAAATAAAACCCCTAAACAAATTGGTTAAGTCTGATTATAAAATCTAACTAGAAACTGTTGACTCTCTACAGGAAACATGTCTGCATCCAACCCCCTGACCAAAATACTAGACACCCACAAATTGACTGGACTCAATTTCAAGGACTGGTTAAGAAACTACAGAATTATTCTGGATTCTGAAAAATTGATCCATGTCTTGGACCAAGATCCACCTGCCATGCTAGCACGTCTGACTACTGAACAGAGAGCATCTCTGGAAAAGTGGATGGATGATGATAACAAAGCAAGGTACTACATATTGGGTGCAATCTCTGATGACTTGCAGTGCCAACATGAGAATATTATGACTACCTGCCAAATGTTGGCTCACCTACAAGAGTTGTTTGGTGAACAAAGTCGCGCAGCCAAGTATCAAGTCTGCCAAAGACTTTTTAAGGCTAAAATGCATGATGGGCAGTCAGTCCAAGATTATTGTTTGATAATGATCAAGGATCTTGAGGAGCTTGAGAAGTTCGGTATCATCTTAGACAAAGATTTTCAGATTGATGTGATCCTTCAGTCTTTGTCCGATGCATATGGTCAGTTCATCATGAACTTTCATATGCATAAGATGCAGTGTACCTTGGCTGAGTTAATGAACATGTTGGTTACGATTGAGCTTTCTTTGAAGAGTTCAAAAGGCTCAGTCCTTACTGTGGAGTGAACTTCTTCCAAGAGAAAGTCTTTTGAAAAGAAGAAAAAGTCTGCGAAGAAGCAGAAGGTGGATGGGAAGAAGAAGAAGACAAAACTGAAGAAGAAGGCTGCTGAAAAGAAAAAATATTTCCACTACAATTCAGACGGCCATTGAAAACAGAACTGTCCTCGGTACCTGACCACCCTGAAGAACAAGAAGGATGGTCCTTCTGGAGGTATGCTCATTTTAGAATCTAATCTTATGATTTTTTCTGCATCCAGTTGGGTGCTTGACTCTGGTTCTAGTGCTCATTTGTGTACTTCTATGCAGGGTCTTGAGGAGAGCAGGAGGCTGAGGGATGGGAAGATGATCCTACGCGTCAGAAACAGAGAAAGAATTACTGTTGTGGCTGTGGGAACCTACACTCTGTGATTACCGTTAGTATTAGATTTAGTTTTTAGAGATTATTATTATGTACCTGCAGTAAGCAAGAGTTTGATTTTTGTTTCATATTTAGCACAAGAAGGCTATATGATTAGATTTCATAAGGATCATTGTAATATATTTTATAAAAATAATAAAGTTGCAAATGATTTTCTCATTAACGATCTCTATCAGCTATATATTGATGTATCTGTATTTAATATCAAGCAAAATGTGAATGCCATAGGAATTAAAAGGCCTAGAGATAGTCTAAAAGATAGGTATCTGTGGCACCTAAGGCTAGGTCATATAGCGGAAGATAGGGTTAACAAATTGGAGAAATCTAGGCTGTTGAGTCTGTTGACTTTCGAGTCATATCCAATTTATGAATCATGCCTTCAAGGCAAAATGACCAGGCTTCCTTTTGTGGGACATGGGGAAAGGGCCACAGACCTACTTGTCCTAGTAT
>NC_025995.2:61662851-61799055 GCF_000442705.2 Elaeis guineensis | reverse complement strand
GATCCATTTGCCTAAATATTTCTCCAATTCCAAGGAATCGATGTCAAAATTTCTTTGAGCTCAATTTTCATCATCTCTCTTGGACCTAAAAGCTCAAGATTATCATTCTCACAACTTGTCATTAAGCAAAAATTCTTCTCCCAAAATTTTAAATGTTTTCAGAATTTATTCATATTTTTCTTGAAATTTTGTGAATCATGAGTCGACCCCCTAGGGTCGACCCAATGACATACTTAAAATTTTCGGCCATCATCCCACGGGTTCATTTCTTTTTTAACCAAAAGCCCGTTCATGAGCCGACCCCTCCTTTCTCGTCTTCCTCCCTCCAAGACTCGTCGTCCTCATCTTCGTTCTCTCCAAAACCAAGGATTTAGCCCAAGATCATTCTCCCATCACCTCTCCACCTCAAATCACTCCTTGGGAAAGGAGCTTTTCACATCTTTCTCCCTTGATTGAAGCGGTTGGAGTGTGCCCTAGCTTCCACCGTTCTTCTCAAAATCATGATTTCTCTCTGCCAAAATCCCTTTCCATCTTCTAATAACCCTCCTTCTCCTCACCCATTTGATCTTTCGAGTCTCCTTGCTTGCTCTTGTGGTGAGAATGGCCCCAAAAATGAAACTCCCTCAAAGAAGGAAATCAGTCCGTGAGCTGGAAGAAGGCATCCGCAGGAAAAGGCAAGCTTCTCAGACCTCCTCTGCTCCCATTCCGGCTTCAGCGTCTGCACCAGGTCTCTCTCAGTCTCCTCTTAGCCCTAGCAAAATCCCTCTCTTTGACAGAAAGGTAGAAATCGACAAGAATGTGGACTTCAGATTCTTTGAAAAAGAAGGTTTCTCCTTTGGGTCAAAGATCAAAAACCAAGGTTGGAGATTTTACTGTTCTCTCAAGGAAGTTACATATGTAGACTTGGTTAGAGAGTTTTATCTGAATCTGTACTATGATAATGGAACAGTAACTTCTACTGTTAAGGGAATTGATATCTGCTTAGATCCTATTATTTTGGGAGAGATTCTGCATTTGCCCTGTGAGGGATATTCTAACATGGAACTCCCAGTGAAGGAAGAAGGGATCAATGTAATTTTAGGAGGAACCTACTCGAAAAATCTAAATAAATTAGAAGCCAAGATCTTGTCAATTGAAATGAGAATTCTACATCAATTAGTGACAAAGCTTTTCTTCCCGAGAAGTGGTAGACATGACCTCCTTTCTGGCCGAGACATATGTATAATGTTTCATGTGATCACCCAAACCCCCTTAAACCTCCCTGCTTTAATGATTGAGGCCATGAGAGAAATACTGAATAGATCCAAGGCACATCTGCCTTTTGGTATGGCCCTCACACTAGTATTCAGGAGGTTTGGAGTTAGCTTTGAGGGGGAGGCATCTGCTAGGCTTTCTCACTCAGACACCATCAACCAACACACTCTGCACCGTATGGGATTCACTAGGATTGATGGTGGTTGGATCAAGGGTACAGAAGAGAGAGTTGAGGACAGAGCTGAGGAAGAAGGTCCCTCATCACCTCTCCATGACTTCAGGGCAGCATCTCCAGACATCCAGTTTGTTTCAGATCCAGAGGCTGGCCCTTCAGAGTCCACCAGGAGGCAAACACCAGTTCAGCAGCCAGACAGCAGAGCACCTCCCTCAGAGTTCAGATTGGCTGATGATCAGATTGAGCAGATTTCTCAGCGTGTGGCTTCCTTGCTTTCTCGTCAGTGGAGCACTTCTGCGTTTGCACCGGGATCCACATCATTAGATGCATCTGATCAGACCTTGATCCCCCATATCTCCACTGTATTTCAGATGATCTCAGATCAGTCAGTTTGGATTCAGCAGCTTGAGGATTACATTTTGAGACTGACTGGGAGAGTACTTGACTTGCAGGGGCAAGTATTAGCTCTGGCCCATCCACAGCCACAAGAGTGCACTATTGAGGTCACAGACCTAACTACGGAGGCTGGCAGACTCAGAGGTGTATTGGAGGGTGGATTTGATTTCTTGAGGAGAGAGATCAGAGGCTCTAGTGAGCATGCATCTACACAGTTCACTGCACTGCTTCAGTCTGTTTCGAGAGCTCTGAACATTCTTGATTCCATCAGGCTCTCTCTTGCAGTCCAGTCTATGGCCTCTCAGCCTTTAGGATCATCTCGCCCACCTACTCGTGCCAGCACCTCCACTCGTGGTAGAGGCAGATGGGGTAGAGGACGAGCTCTTGGTCGTGATCCATCATCTCCCCACCCCATCTCTGATACATCTGATTCTGATCCATCTAGTCATGAGCTCTACTAGATCCTTGTTGTTAGTCATGTCTGTTGTTCTTTCTAGGATCTATCTTTTGGGCCATGTAATGATGTTAACTAGTTGACTTTTATATTATGGAATATGTATTGAAACAACTATGGTATCAATCATCTTTTAATTATATATCTACTCTTTGTAATGGTATCAATCATCTTTTGATTATATATCTTCTCTTTGTTACTAATTCATATCTATGGTACTCAATGGCATTTTTGTTTTATGATTGCTGTATTCAGGGGGAGTAAACATTAATGATTAGCACAAGAAGTTTGAAGAAACACTAAAGAGAAAATGTATTCAAAAAAGAGGGAGAGTTAACAATGTTTGATGATGTCAAAAAGGGGGAGAAATTAAAGAAAAATATCAAAAGCAAGATTATTAAATGACTTAAAAATACAATGAGTGAATTGCTAAGCAAAAGTATCAAAAGAAAGATAAATAAAAGACTTAAAAATAAAATGAGTGAATTGAGAGAAATTAAAATGTCAAAAACACGATTGATAACAAAATGAGTAAATTGCTAAGCACAAAGCAATTGAGCAACCTTTAAAATTACTTCTTAGACATGCTCTGATATGCTTTAAAATTAGACATGCTCTGATACATCTTAAAATTTGACATACTCTGATATGCTTTAAAATTAGACATGCTCTGATACATCTTAAAATTTGACATGCTCTGACATGCTTTAAAATTAATTCTTAGACATGCATTGATACACTTAATTGTTAAACATGCTCTGATACTAAAACTAAATAATCAAATGAGAATGAGCGAATTTTCAAGAAATTTGAAAAACAAGCAAATGAGCAAATGAGAAATCATAAGGTAAATTCTGCTTTGCTCTGATAACAAAAACAAATTTTCTACTTTGATACCAAAATCACATAATCAAATGAGCAAATTTTCAAATCATTAAGCAATAGGCAAATTATTTATGCAAATGGGCACATGTATCACATGCCAAAAGAATCAATCTTCTTTTCAAGCAAATGCACTTATAAGTTGGTAGTAAATTTCCTATTTATCTTCAAACTACCTATAATGCATTTCATTCCTTTGAAATTCATGATCATTGATTCATATAAATGCTTTTGTTCAAGTGTTTTATCATCATCAAAAAGGAGAAGATTGTTGCTCCTTAGATTGATTTTGATGATTACAAAGCAGTTGAAGGGGTACTAATGTTTCTCACTTGAAAAAGACTTATTGCTCTTCAGGAGCAAAACTGTAATTTTACCAAAACTCTGATTTGATAGTATCAAATGATAGAACAAAAGATTTGTGATCCAATGGTGAAAATTTTATTAATTTTGGACTTATATTTTGAAAGATATGCATGATTGAAAATCATGAGTCGACCCATGAGTCGACTCATGGCACATGAGATGACTGGCACGCTGAAATTCTTGGCCGGCACAGACTTGGCACACCCTATGAGTCGACCCATGAGTCGACCCCCAAGGCATGAGTCGACTCATGAGTCGACCTCTGCGGGTTTTAAGCCAGTTTTACAGAACCTTGGATCCCGTTCGATTCTGTGATGATTTTCCACAGAGGTCGACCCATAAGTCGACCCCCAGGCATGAGTCGACTCATGAGTCGACCCCTGTGACGGGATTTTTTCACAACGGCTAGTTTTTAACCCATTTTAAATACTTTTAATGCTCATTTAATGTGGTCTAATGGCTCTTTTTTCAGTCTAGAATGATTTTCACTATTTCTTAAAGCTATAAAAGGGATAAAAAGGTGGGAATCAAGAAGAGCATTCAAGTAGAGAGATTTTGAAAAAGGGGTTTCAAGCAAACTTTTCAGCCCTAAGCAAGAGCTCATTCAAAGCATTCAAGAACCCTTTAATCCAAGCTCACCAACTCCTCAAGTGCACATTCTAGTCTCCAACCACCTTGAGGAAATCCAAAAGGGTCTTCTTCTCTTGAGTAAAGTGTATTTAAAGTCATATTCGCTCATTAAAGGAGCTTACTTTGTACTTATTTGTGCTATTGATTGTTATACTCGGTTTGAGTGATTGTTTTTGTTTTGGAAGGGTTTCAAAATAAGAGAAGGTTGATTCGAACCTAGAATCGGAGTGTATTGGGTTGGCTTGTATCCGAAAAATAAGTGGACTAGCTTGGGATAGCTAGAGTCAGAGTTTTCGATGTTTGTATTCGGATTGAATACAAGATTAGTGGATTGAAATTCCCAAGTAGGAGCTTGGGGAGTGGATGTAGGTGCAAGGTTGGCACCGAACCACTATAAATTTTTTTGTTTGTGGTGTGTCTAATTGCTCTTCTTTAACTCTTCATTATTCTCTTGCATTCTTGCTCTTAGCCATTAGCCTTGAATTAATTCTACTCTCCCTATTTATTTAGCTTTGTCAAATATTTCTCATAAGTCATAAGTTAAGCTTAAAATTTTTAGAAACCCAATTCACCCCCCCTCTTGGATTGCATAGCTGGGCAACACTATAAATCAATAAAAGGGTTATTCTTCTATCACATTGTGTACATTATGTCTGTGATACATCCTTTGAGTTAGTAAGAATGTCAATTCATATTTTCAAGAGTTAAAAATTTAAGATATGAATTTACATAACTAACTCATAAACAGCTCCTGACCATAGGATCATCACGAAAATGGTGATCGATCCGGAAGGTTGGTGTACCATCGCTTTCTTAGGATAGATGTGTCTTGAGTCTATGGTGTGGAGACACCAGAGCGAGAGTACAAGTATTCATTGAGAACGAGAGTACTGAGCGTGACCACCTCGAGCAGTCATAAAGAAGTCTTTTTTTTCGTCGATGACTAAGCTCGATGCTGCAGTTGTGTGTCTAGTTCTTTGACCTGAGGTGCATCGATAGTTTACCTTGAGTGTGTTATAGGTTGACTACACCATAACTTGGTCTCCTAGCCATTCGAAACCCTGAGGTGTATGTTGGCTGTAGCACATTCATTGTAGGAACTAGGTCGCACCAAGATGGGATCTATCAACCTTGATAAATGAGAGGAGTAATCCTATGATGATCGAAAGATCAAGTCCTTAAGCCCATGACCATGGCAGAGTGAAATAATGAAAAAGAGTTTTTCATTAGGATTTCACATCAGATTCGGATCGATCGATTGATTCATATGACTGATATTGGATTTGCTGAGTTCACCTTAACCCTAATTTAGTCGGGACTCATGATAGAGGAACTCAATCACACAAGTAGCTGCACCGAGAGGTTCATCTTCAGTTCTGATGGGTTGCCACCATATACTGCTAGGTGTTACTGGTGGATTTTGAGAGCAATTAGAATGATCTTGATGATCGATCATTCTAATTGTCTGAATCAGAAGAGTTCTGATCCATCGAAAGGAGTTTCGATGATGTCGATGATGAGATCACGACATATCTCATTACCATACAGAATTGAACCTAATTGGGTCACACTAATAAGGGTTAGGATCTGGATGTCATCAATTAAGCTAGCCTAATTGATTTGGATTAGATCCAATTAGGTTCAAGGAAATCGTGCTAGCACACGATTGAGCCTAACTTTCTCCTCGTGCAATTTTTTCTATCTCCATTGAGCCAAATGTATTTTGACTCACCCAGAGAACCTTGAGAAGGTTTCTCTCAGTCTGACTGGAGCCAGTCCAGCTCAGAAAAGGCTTATCTTAATTCATGAGATGTATTAAAGACAACACCTGCTAATTCCTGACACCTGCCATTTTTATTTTAGGACATCTGTCAAATGTTGACATATGGGTCTTAAACTGAAGGCCACTTGGCAAGATGTTATTGGAGGTTTTTTGTAGAGTGTCCACCTGCCAAAAATAAGCACCAAAGTGGGCACCACAATTGAACAAGGCTTGCACCCCAAGTGGATAAAGATCAAGAGGAGTCTTGATCAACATAAACTCTTGGATGCCACTCCCTTGTGCTTATCCAATGTTCGTGCCAACATAGGAGAGAGAGTGGGGTTTCTTATCTAATGTGATCAGATGATATCACTCCATCAATCAAAATTTTTTTGGATTAAATAGAATTTTCTGATTGATCGAATGATGTGGCACTGCGCAGCGCAACAGGGTCTATATAAACCCTGTCTGTGCCTAGGGTTTAAGAGATTCTGCTCCCTACCCAATAAAAGCTAGCCACCCCTCCTCTTCTCCATGTCCTCCCTGGTGCTCCCTCTCCCCTCTTCATGCCCAAAATGTTGGGCATCCATCTAGTGAAGGATCAAGGCGTGGTGATGCATTGAACAAAGGGCTACAGGAGTTTTTCGACAAGCTGCTGCTCCAACTTCAGGAAGGCTTTTGAAGATCTTCCTAATCAGATTGAGTTTTGATTTTTGAAGCAGAGAGTCATGAGGAGAAGATGATCGAGGTCCTATCTGAGTGGATACTGGTAGAGGCCAGGTAATTGCGTGGCTAAATCAGAACCTCAGGCTTGCTGTGATCATCTACAGGGTAATCAGATTATCCTTGAGGTATTTCATGTTTCCTCATGCTTTTAGATTTATTTTAGAATTAATATCAGATAATAAAATTAGATCTAAAGATTTAGATCTAAAATAAATATAGGATAAATTTTTTTAAAAAAATTATTCCACCTTAGATTTGATGAAATCTGGAAGATCCTACAAGGAAAAAGACGGTTTTTCCTTTATCTTACACCTGCTTGTGAATGATAGGTCCGGCTTAACTAAGGAGTATGGTCAATATCTGTCATGTGAGACCACATGACTTAGAGATCAAGTCGTTGCAACATGTTTAGAGAAGCATCTGGGTAAGAAGTTATCCACACAAGGGTGTGTGTATTATCAATATCTATCAAATAAGGTGCATGGCGTCGGTGGGACCCTAGCACCCACTAGAAATTCAGTTATCGCATTAGGATTTTTGCTTCTCCACTCAGAGAGTGTAGGGATCCAAAAAATAATAAAAATTTTATTTGCTTCTTAAAATTCTTAGAACAAATATAAAATTTAAAGTACAAAAATTTAACTTAAATCTTTACTCTCATAATTAAACCATGTTAGCTTTAAACCCTCTAATTCGCATCCTTGAATTCAATCGTTTGATCAGAACCAACTTTAAAGACTGGCTAAGAAATCTTAAGATTATCTTAATTTCTAAAAATTAGGATATGTACATGATCAGGACCCTCCAGTGTTACCAAACAATCTTAGTGCTGAGTAAAGAGCAGCATATGATAAATGGATAGATGAAGATAGTCAGGTTAACTACTATGTGCTGGCTTCCATGTCAAATGAGTTATAAAGCTAGCATGAGCATATACCCACTGTCAGTGCTATGATCACTCACCTACAAGAGATATATGGTGAGCAAAGCCATATTGCATGCTTCGAAGTGTCCAAGAGACTCTTCAATATGAAGATGCATGAAGGACAGTCAGTCCATAAGCACTATATGATAGTGATCAAGGATCTTAAGAAGCTTGAGAAGATTGGACTTAATATGCAAAGAAAATTGCAAGTTGATTTGATCCTCCAATCTCTTATGAGTTCATATAGTCAATTTATTATAAATTTTTATATGAACAAATTTGACTGCATCATACCGAACTGGTCAACATGTTGGTCACTATTGAGGGAACCTTGAAAAGTTCAAGGGGCACTGTTCTTGCTATGGAGCAGTCTTTTTCATCCAAGAGAGAGTCTTGTTTGAAGAAGAAGAGCAAACCCGCGAAGAAGTAGAAGAAGGAGAGCAAGCCAAAGAAGGACATTGTTGCCTAGCTATGCAACCCAAGAGGAGGGGGGTGAATTGGGTTTCTTTAAAAAAATTTAAAAAACTGAATAACAAGATGTGCTTTTGATGTTTTTAAATGAGGTGAAGTGAGTGAAGCAAGTAATGTACTAGAACTTAATAGAAGAGAGTAGAGAAAAAGCAATTAGCAAATAAGGAAAGCAAGCAATACAAATAAAAGATTTATAGTGGTTCGGTGCCAACCTTGCACCTACATCCACTCCCCAAGCTCCTATTTGAAAATTTCAATCCACTATGCATATTCAAATCAAATACAATGTTGGATAACATCGACCCTAGCTATCTCAAACTAGATATTTATTTTTTGGATACAAGCTAACCCTTTATACTCTGATTTAAGGTTCGAATCAACCTATACAAGTTTTGGAATCTCCCAAAATTCAAATACAAAACAACAAGTAAGGAGAAGTATTATAATGTAAAGCACAATAAGCTCCTTAATAAGCACAATAAATCAATAGAAACACTTTACACAATAATGGAGAAGCTTTAATGAATACCCTCTAAATAATTAGAGACTTGAATGAGCCTTGGAGAAGTAGTTGAACTTGAATTCAATGCTTCTTTCTACTTGAAAGCTGAAAATTATTTGAATATTTTTTTCTCTAGATTTGTCTATCTTTTTTTCTTCCTTTGAATATCTTTATATCCTCAATCAATATTGGAGAGGGTTGACTAGCCATTTAGAGCCGTTGGAAGGAGTTTAGGAAGCATTAAATATATCAAAATCAGGCAAAAACTAATCATTGTAGATTTTTCCATCGCAGGGGATGCCCTATGGGATGCTCCTTTTTCAACAGTTAAAAAATCAGCTTTTGTTTGCTCTCTGGGACTGTAGGGGATGACCCATGGGATGTCCTTTTTTACATGGGATGCCCCTTTTTGCATGCCACTCTAAAAACTTACATGCCGGTGTGCCAAACTGAAAAGGGTCGATTTAGGGGTCACCTTTTTTTGCCTAAGCTGACTTTTTCTCATTTTTAAGCTTTCAAAAATTTTGAAAATACCTCCAAATAATTTGATATCATTATGAATGATCTTGAGACTTCCGAAAAATATCAATTTCACCTCCAACTTAATGAATTTGCTACTTTGACTGTCTCCAATTATTTTTTTCAATTAAAAAATTCTTAAAACTCTTGAAATAAATTTTTAAAATATCTTCAAAGATAAACATCATTAGTATCCCTCTCAAATATTTTGTGCTCATCAAAATCAATCCTTGGGGCAACAATCTTTTTCTTTTTGATGATGATAAAATATTTGAGTATAAGCAAAAAATATAGCATATATAGTTCATTTGAGCAAAGTCGTGCCATTAAGAAATTTTAAATTTAACACAAGGCAACATGTGAGCATATTCAATTTGAATTTCAAGGCATAAAACATGAACTACATAGTTTCAACTTTCAACACATATTAAACACATATTGTCAAAGATCATGACTTATCATAGTGCACTTATTATTAACAAAAAATGAATTGGCTCAAATTGAAAATGAGGCATGAGCTTTAAAATTATCAAAGCATTGTATATAGATCTAAATGTCTTAATTCTTTTAGAAGAGAGGTTAGGGGCTAGGGTCAAGTACGCACTCTCCCTTAATTCTTAAAACAATCAATTGAATAATTTTAGCTTCTCAAATTTTGCTTATACAATGTAACATGCAAAACACTCCCCCTTTTTGACATCATCAAAGAGAAAAATTTTTGATTAAAATAATACTCTTCTTAAAAGTTTCAAGCTTGTAGAATCTGCATAAGTGATATAAATGACACAATATAGGGCCAACAAAAGTCTTATTATTTCTAAAATTTTACTTTCTGAAAATATTGCTTATAACAAACAATATATATTTACTCCCCCTTTTTGGCATCATCATTTAAAATTGATATTCCTTTTTTAAAAAAAAAATCAAAATCAACTCCCCCTTTTTGATGGATTATGAGGAACCTATTCATGATACATATTCAATAAGTTGCATTCAAGGTTCATAATAAAATATAATGCTAATTTCATATCATCAACTACATCAACCATAAGTCTAAAGTAAGTTCACATCAGCCAAAAAGGTATAACTTCATCCAAAATATATTAATATATTTCATTGTGCTCATGTGATATTAAAAATACATAATGTCAGCCAAAATACATCAAAAAAAACCAACATCCATAGTTCCATCTAATAAAATAAAATATTAAAATATACATCAAGATAGTACAAAATATAGTATCCATATCCAAATCTATAAATATATAATAAAGATCACATAACCATATCCATAATAACTAAATTAATGTGTTTAAATTATCTTGCCAATATGAATCATGAAGTGACAAAATAAGCACATGTGAACAGATACTTCACGAAAGTTTCAATTGATACCAAATTTCATACATATATATATATATATATATATATATATATATATATATATATTATCATTATTTCAAGCACATATATAAGCATATCAATCAAATTAAAAGCATTGTATGTATATACTTATCACATATACTCTCTCCCAACAACAAAATCAAATAAAGGTTCAAATCTAAAGATATTCAATTTTTAGAATTTGAATTGAGTTCTCCTCCTTTTGGTTTAAACTTGAGTTTAACTGTAAAATTCAGAATAAGACTTTTAAAGAAACAAGAATTGAGAGTGAAGAAAATAAAATTTCTTTGCTTATTAAATTTAAATCAAGCTTGGCTAGTTTTAGAAAAAATGTTTCATTTTGTGTAACATTAAATTTTATACAAACTCAATAACACTACTTTCCTTTCTCAAAAGTATAGATTCAAAAAAACTTTTCAAATTTAGTTTAAAAAAAAATGTTTTGAGCTTTAAAAATTTAAGAAAGATAGAGCATATTCAAAATTCAAGATTTTAGAGTATCAAAATCAAACATAAGATATGTTTAACATTTTCAAAAGATATCTTTTTTTTTTTCTTTACAAGGTATCATACCATTTAGCTCAGAAAAATTATGAATTTTTTGAATTTGTCTCAAATAGTATCATATCAAGATATATCAATGCAAAATATATTTGAGACTAAAATATTCTTTTCTTTTTCTAAGGATAAAGCAATATAATGCAAGGCAAGAATGAATTGTTTGATACCAAGTATATAAAAATTTTCTTAAGAAGAATCTTTATGATATCGATTGTGAAAATAATCATCCTCATATAAATTATTTTGAGAATTAACTTAAATAATTACTTGCTTGAAAGTTTTTCTTGATATCACTTGAAGATTTAAGAAGAGCAAGTCTTAAATTTGTTTTTTAAAAAAATGATCAATCATGGCAGAATACAAGAATATGTTTCAATTTTGGATTGATACTAATACATTATCCAAAATGATGATAGGATCAAATCATATTGAGTATGAATGAATAAGTAAAAATATGATTACTCTAATCAAAGAACAAATATTCATCAATAAGTTTTCTTTTAAATATAATAATAATTTTTCAAAAATACATCTAATGAATAGAATAACAAGAGTGTACAAATAGATCAAGACAAATGATCATTAATAATTTATGTTATTATTAAATTTTAAAATAATTTCTCCTATTTAGTTTCAAGGAAGATTTATCTTTTAATATTCCAATAAAGTTTACTCCTCCTATTTTTCACAACAACTTCTAGAAATTTCATTTTTCTTGATACTCCCACTTTTTTATCCAAATTAGGTATAATTAGTTAATTTTAAGAGAAAGAGCTTTACATTTTTCTCTTCCTTAGATTTATAAGTATAAATATCAAGCAATTAATTATTATGCATACTCAATTTTCATAAAGATCACATTTTCGTGAGTATCAAAAAGAGATTACAAAAAGTGACTACATCAATATATCCAAAATTTATGAGTACTACAAAAAAAAATGATCCAATGAAATTGAAAGAAAAATCTAATGAGATTAAAAAAGATAGCACTAAGCATAAGGATCCAAAGTTTCTAGTTTTCTTTCAATTTCACAAAATCTATCTTCATTTAAGAATTTTGTAAAGATGTTCGCTAACTATTTTTCAGAGCAAACAAAGTCAATCAACACATCATTATTTTGTACATGCTCTCTTATGAAATGGTGTCTTATCTCAATATATTTTGATCTAGAATGTTGAATTAGGTTTCTAGTTAGATTGATGGCACTAGTATTATCATATCTTATGAGAATGTTATTAAGTTTCATACCAAAATCTTTAAATTATTGTTTAATCCATAATATTTGAGCATAATAACTTCCGACTACAATGTATTCAGCCTCGACCGTAGATAATACCATCGAATATTGTTTCTTGCTAAATCAAGAGATTAAGTTTACTCCAAAAAATTGATAAGTTTCACTAGTGCTCTTTTTATCTAATTTACATCCTGTAAAGTCTGCATCTGATTATCCTATTAAGTTTATGGATGATTATTTACAAAATCATAATCCTAAAGTTTGTATTCCATTTAAATATTTTAAGATTCTTGTGGTGGTATTTAAATGTGATTCTTTAGGATTGGATTGAAATCTTGCACACATACAAACACTGGACATGATATCAGGTCTACTAGCAGTAAGATATAACAAGGATCCTATTATGCCTCTATAAATCTTTAAATCAATACTCTTATCATTTTTGTGCTTATCCAATTTGCATGAAGGACTCATAGGTGTGCCAATGCTCTTAGAGGTTCATAATGTTAGAAAACTGCTACGGTTTCGTACATGAAGGTCAAAACTTTTTCTAAACATGAAGCAGCGAAAGTAAATAAATTAAAATAATTTTAATTTACACATGTACCAGATCTAATCTAAAAATTATAGTGAAGATCTTGATACAAACAAGCAACCACAATATGAAATCTAAAAATGAAAAATAATCGTTAGCTAAAACAAGTTGGAGATCTGATCTCCATATTTCGAATCCTACGAATGTTTCGGGTTCTAATCGTAGCTGCACATACGTTCAACTTCTGCTGGTATCGACACAAAGATGTCTGATCAAAATACTGAGATCATCGATGTGCTAGCACCTTACAGATCTCACTCCTCATCCTTGGATCTAGATCTCTTCTTCCAGATCTTGAAGAAGAAGATTGCTGCGCAAACTTTTTCGTGCAGATCCGACAATATCTGAACCAGATCATCATGAAGAGAAGAAGAAGCCTTCTTCTTCTTTTCTTCTCTCTCTTTTTCTTCTTAGATCTAATCACCATCAGATCTAGGCATTGGATGAACTGGAGAAGGGAGGAAGAGGCGTTGGAAAGAAGAGATGCGGTAAGAAAGAAGACCCTCTTTTATCTCACGCATGCCATCTCTCTTCTCTTATTTTTTTGTCGTACCTATTGGGTTCCGACCATGCAGTGAAAAGTAATTTTTAAAATTTTTAAAATACTCAAATCAATAGCTTTATCAAATAAAACTATCAAGCCGAACCTAAAACCCTAGAATCACCTTGCCGAACACGATCAAAGCAAATTCAAGCATGCAAAGAGATAGAATATTATACTTTAACCAAAATAGAAAAGTGGCACATTGGTGTTCTCCACAAGACCCCAAGATAGAAGTCCTCCAATGGTGATCTACATGAAAGTTGGCCAAGGTTCTTCCCAACAGGTGCGCAGTCACAGCCTTGTCTTCTCAAGAATACTGCCAGCTTCAAACTTGCATCATGATCGTATCAAAGTCCAGATGATTTTGATCTTGCCACCAAAACAACACCAAGAAGACACTCTTTAGATATTATACAATCTAAGATTTAATTTTTGGCTCCAACATATGAAAAAATCAAATCCTATGGCACTCCAGCAACACTTGCTGAAAATCTCACCACCCTTGTAGCAACTTTTGCCATTCAAATTCCCCTCTTTTTTTTTTATCAAAATTTTTTCAGATTTTTTCTTATGATTTCTACATCCCTCCTATCTAGTTCACCCAAAAATCTCAACTAGAAGCCTTCTGGGGCATCCTCTATAAATAGGGGACTAGGGAATGTTACATGGGATGAAGGGGTGCCAACTTTTGGCGCTCCAACTTTCCATGCACCAAATAAATTTATCGAGTAAATTTTTGGTGATTAAAATACTTAGGATAGAAGGACTCTTCTTTTCTATGTGTCATAAAAATTTTATTAATTTTTGACATTAAAACATAGAATTTCTGATTTATCTTCTAAAGCAATACGTTTAATAAAGAGCTTTATTTAAGAAGGACTCTTTATTTCTCACGCTGATTTGAGATGGGCGGCAATTATATTTTTGCATAGCTTTTAGTGAACGTGGAGGAGTCCTTCTCTACTTGAACTTGGTCTAAGTTGGATAAGGATCCAATCTAAATTGATCCAATCCCATTAGATCAAAGCCAACTGGTCTAGGTTAGCTCAAATACTTTGAACTAAACCAATTTGGGAACTTAGGTTAATACAATGTGCTAGCATATCAAATTAATCCATAAATTAGACCAAGACCAAATTCTAAAGTATGTGATATTGGAAATAGTGTCCCAAAGCCAATCGTCAACTTGTTGATGGTTGTGCTCATTCTTGTATTAGTATATGAATTATAAATAAATAAAAATTATTTTAGTATTTTTTATCATAAATTGTTTCATCTTCTAATGAACTCCTGTGTTGTGATGAAATCCTTAGGACTATTTAGACTCGACAAAGGAGGATTTGTCGTTTAGTTCTTAAACCTATTCATGATCAAATGATACGTTGTTACCAAGGACAACAATGTTTATCAAGTATAGGTCGTTGTGTGCCATATGGATTGGTTATCCTCTTAACCAAGGAGAGTGGAGACACTGGTATGGCATACAGGTGAGATGTAAGGGTACATCTGCACTAAACGTGACCGACTCTAGAGTTTTTTCTACTGTCAAGATTTGCTCCGATGGGATATGGGTATAACTGTCTCTCCGATCTGAGACCGTCACGGTGACTTACAAACAACTCACTGTACTTAGGCACTGGACTATCTGAATTTCTGATTAAGTGACAGAAGGCTGCTGGGTGTAGTCAAGTACTTGACTTGTCGGTGCGTGTGTCAAGATGGGATTGACCACTCCAGTTCAGGAGCTGTATACAGTCGTATTTCAATTTAGCAAAATCTTGGTCAGGGTATTCCTAGTGAGGAGTCACAGGACTGTTTGAGTTGAGCATGATTCAGATGATCTAATCAGGGTTGACAGTTTAACCCTGAGTCATCCTAAACACAGGGGTCAAAAGGATAAATTATACAATAACCATATTCACGTAGGTTCTGAGTGTTGCGATTATGACTATTTGACCTATCCAGATATTGGGTACCATTGCTAGATGGTCACTTCGATTAGTACAGAAATTGGTTCCTGTGCTACCGGCTTAGGTTTGAACTTGCGGGGTCACATACATTAGAGATTTCTATCTGATCTGTTGGCTGGTGAAGAGTCCTAATGCTTGTGAACTTTGAGTCCTACATGTCTGAAACTCTGTGATCGAGAATCAAGATTCTCTAATCATGAGTTCCACACATTTTGGGTACCGGGGTCAAGAGTCCCACTGGTTTGGAACTTTTTGATCGGGGTTTCATATCGATGGACTCTGATGTCCGATTACCCATCAAATTTGGACTCAATATTTATGAGAGATTTAATTAGTGATTTGATCACTAATTAACTTAATTTGATTGAGTAATTATTTTTGGATCAAGTCCAATTGAATTGGATTCAGTTGGGTT
This sequence comes from Elaeis guineensis, assembly GCF_000442705.2. Lineage (NCBI taxonomy): Eukaryota > Viridiplantae > Streptophyta > Magnoliopsida > Arecales > Arecaceae > Elaeis > Elaeis guineensis. Next base: position 61,783,266 of record NC_025995.2, on the reverse strand, counting down.
TGACCCGATTAGGTTAAGTGTTGACCTAATCGCCAAGATGGTTTGGTCCCTGATCTGATCAGGGATTGGGCTTAGTCAATTTCTGATTTGATTAAGAGCCTAATTAAGCCTAATTAAGTTGGGTTTAACTTAGTCTAATTGTGCCTAACCTATTTTGATTAGGTTGGCTCAATTAGGTTGAAACCACTTTGACCTCATCTCCCTGCGCCACCTCACTTATCTGCACCCATTTGAATTCATGAGAAATAACTTCTCATGAATTTTCTCCCACGTAGAAGCCTTCCCACGCCCTCCCTTGTGCGCCATTTATCTGGATAAAGATTGGTTTGTTGGCTATTCAAATTCAAAGGATGTTTGAATTTGAATGGGCCACTAATCCATGCGCCACCCACCTTATCTTGTGCGCCATTTAATCTACACGAGAAAGAGTTTCTCATGTAAATTTTCTACACACAAAGAACCCATGCCTCTTCTCTTCTCTCACCCAAAGTGGATAAGGATGGCATGGTTTGCATTTGAATTCAAATTTGATTTGAATTCAAGTGAGCAACCACCTATCTTTATCCTCTCACGCGGATAAGACACGTCTTGCACTGTTTTAAAAGAGAAGAAAAGGTAGGGCGTGCATAGAATTTTTTTGAGAGAGAATAGTGGGTGTGAGGAAGCCTTGTGCATGAGTTGGAAGTTCAAAAACTTCTGAGAGAAAAGAAAAGAAAAGAAACAAAAGTGGGCGCAGGGTTTTCAGTGAGTACCCTAGGATTTCTGCCTGGGGTTTGGGAAGTGAGAAAGTGAGCTACGAGTGTTGTGAGCCCACCAGATCTTAGGGAGAGCTTCATGAATCTCTCAAGTACATCTACTGATGATTCAGAGCATCTGAAGAATCGACAGATCAAGATTGAAGGAGTTCGATCAGTATCAGCCATCGAAAGGGTTCTGCAACGAACTAGCATTCGTGAGGAGCCGATCAGATCGAAAGCTTCGTGTGGATGATCCATAGAGGCCAGACACACTGTGTGGCTACATTGCAATGATCGGACCTTCTCAACGATGATTAGACTACGACGATCAACTATCCGTACAAAGGTAATGTGTTCTGAACACATAATAGTAAAAGGTTTACTGTAGAATTCAAAATTTCAAATTTAAATACATGCTATATATATCATATTTAGATCCTTGTATAAGATTAATATATATTAATTAATTAAATTAATTAATAATTTTTATTATAAAATTATAATTTTGAAAAAGTTTTAAAATTATCGTTTTACTCCTGCACTGAAATTCACTACAAATGGTATCATAGCAGGTTCTAAAATATGATATACATTTGCATGCGTAGATTAAGTAGTAATCTAAAAGTTTAAATTTAAAATTTGAAATTTAAAATTTAAAATTTAAATTTTAAATTTTGAAATTCAAAATTCAAAATTCAAAAATTTGAAATTCAAAATTCAAAATTTGAAATTTGAAATTTATTTGAAATTTCAAATTTGAAATTCAAATTTTAAAATTCAAAATTTGAAATTCAAAAATTTGAAATTTAAAATTTGAAATTTATTTGAAATTTGAAATTCAAAATTTGAAATTTAAAATTTAAAATTTAAATTTTGAAATTGATATATTTAGATATACTTGATCCAAGTAGCAAGTAGTCTAATTGGGTTGGTTGCCATGATCGTCCGGTCATAGGAGAAAAGAAGGGTTTAAAGGCCCTCTCCTCCCATTTGATGGGGTTCTCCTATGGCAGTAGGGGTGCCGATGCGATTATATCCCATACAGATGAAGTAGCGAAAAGACTTAATTATAAAAGTTCAATTGTAAAATTTATCATGAATGTGTTAGATTAGATCTAAAGGAATATTCATAATTTATTTTGATTGAGTTATTTTCTGTTATGTAATTAGCAATAGGATTGCTGTTTATGAAATGTGCTGATCCATTTGTGAAATAAGTCAACACATTTGGTGAACAGAAAATAAAATCTTTCAAATTTAAAAATTATTTTTGAAATGCCAAATCCTGACCCATCAGCCCAAATACTTAATTAAAAGAATTAAGTGTTGTCTAGTTGGTCTAGAATTGTGAATTAAGACCTAAGATAATTGCATAAACTTGTGGGTCAATGGGTTAGATGGATTAGGTCCATAATTGGGTTAGACCTAAGGTTAGCTTAAAGAAATAGACTAAATTAGAGTAATTGGTCAAATCTAATCAAAAGTTGAATTAGATTAGGTCAAGGACACTCCAGACTTAACTCCAATAGTTGTAGTTGAATGGGTCCATGTCTTTAACTAGACCAAGATGGACTTAATTCATGGCTATGCGGTGGAACCCTATTTACTAAGTTGATCAAATTAAAACTAATGAACCGGTTGGTGTCTAAGGTAAGTTCGGCAGTTTGACCAGTGGTTTTTAACTGAAAGCTACTCACATTGATTTGATCTCTGATGAGTTAATGGCATATCCTTTCCATTGATCTCACTTATCTGGCCAACCTGATGAGTTAGGTTTTGATTAGATCACTTGATGATTAGGGCTCACCCATGTCATTAGGTAAATCAGTGTGACTGATTTAGGTGCTCCTAATGCCGGCTTTAATTAAATCCCTTTTAATCTGACTTGGTGAAGTCAGTGGGAGGATTGAAATTGGCTGGTTAATTTTTTCTCTTCTATCCTTTAATAAAATCCTCAAAAATTATTAGGTCCCTAAAAATGATTAAGTTATAGTGATAACTAAGTCATTACCTCTCATTAAGTGAGTGATAATGAGTCTATTAGTTTAATAATCACTGGAGGCCTAAAGGCCTGGTGCTTATTGACTAATGGAATTATCATTCATAATATGATAATTTGGTTGAGTCTTTCTGATGGTGGTCAGGTTGGCTGGCCAAAATTGGGCCTGATCATTTATTGGTCTGATTCATCAAATCAAATCATTTTAATGGTTGGACCTAACCAGATCTTTTCAGTGGAGGCCAAAGCCTACTGATTAGGTTCTGGGGCAAAATTAATTACTAGAAGTTATTTAGAGAAACAACTGGTTATGAACCTACCCATAAATGCACATGGGTTGACCAACCAAAGTTGGGCTCATGTGTGGTCTGTGTGGATTCTAATATCCACTAAAGAATTAAAGTAATTCTTCGAATTGGAGGTTGAGACTACCAGTTCGTAAAAATACTGAGAGAAACTTTAGACCAAAGTCCAAGTCTTTAGTATTAATAATTTATATACTAATAAAAGTCTGGTTTTTCTTTATGCAGCTATGGCCACTACCCTATCGCTTCGGTCATTATTAGATAATGACAAGCTCATGGGATCTAATTTCGATAGCTGGTATCGAAAATTGAAAATCATCCTTGAGCATGAACGAATCTTTTATATAGTAACGAATCCGGTACCTGAGGAGCCAGCCCCGAACGTTAGAGGGACGGTCCAAGATACTTACCAGAAGTGGCTCAACGACTGTACCACCGTTCGGTGCATAATGCTAGCGGTAATGAATGATGAGTTCAACCGTAGGTTCGAGAACTCCCAGCCGCAGGAGATACTTCAAATGTTGAACGACTCCTTTGGATCGCCTGATGATGTTGAAAGGCACAAAACTAGTTATGCCATTTTCAATGCTCGGATGAGGGATGGGGCCTCAATCACTAATCATGTACTGTACATGATTGAAATGATTGAGTGCCTAAGTAAACTGGGCTTTCCCTTGCACGAGTAGCTCGGTAAGGATGCGATCCTTAATTCTTTGCCCAAGTCCTTTCTCCCCTTCCTTACTCATTTTTGGATGATAAAACTTACAGTGAACTACCACGGCTTATTGGGGTTGCTGCAGAACTTTGAGAAGGACCATCAGCTCCATAAGGAGTCGATGAATGTAGTAGGAGGGTCTTCTTCTGGCCATCGACCCTTTAAGAAAGGGAAGAAGAACAAGAAGAAGAAGAATAAGAAGGTGCAGCCACATGCTGGGACATCAGCATAAGGTCAGACCAAGAAGTGCAAGCTTGATCAGAGCCAGGCGGAGTGCTTCTTTTGCAAGAAGCAGGGGCACTGGAAGAGGAACTGTCCTCTATACATTGCCTCCCTGGACACGAACAGGCCGAAGAAGAAGCAAGGTAATTATATGATAATACCTTGCAACTTTTCTATTTGTGATACTACTACTTGGGTATTGGATACTAGAAGCCCTTATCATATCTGTAATTTGATGCAGGATTTGCAGATCAGTAGGAGATTTGATGAAGGTGAGAGGTTCCTGAATGTTGGAGATGGAAGCAAAGTTTCAGTTCTAGCTTTAGGAATCATTAACCTTGTAATCAACTCTCGTAATGTAATTCTGAGTGAATGTCACTATTGTCCAAGTTTTTTATTAAATATTATTTTTATAGGCCTTTTGGCCATGTACAGTTCTGAATTTTAAATAAAAAAAAATATTTACAATATCATTTTGAATGGTGTTACAATATTTGTTAGACAACTAAATAATAGAATTTACTTACTATCACAGCTTGTTAATGTGGTTCAAACCTTCGATAAATGCCTTAGAATGGATAATGTGTCAGAAGTCTACCTTTGGCACTGTAGGCTAGGTCATATCAATAAGAACAGGATAAATAGGTTGGCTCAAGAAGGAATTCTTGAAGTTGGTGATTGTGAATCACTTCCAACCTATGAGTCTTGTCTTCTTGGGAAGATGACCAAATCACCTTTTACTGGAAAAAGTGAGCAAGCCAGTGAACTCTTGAGTCTGATACATTCTGATGTATGTGGACCCATGAGCTTAAGTGTAAGAAGTGGATATTTCTACTTCATAATCTTCACAGATGACCTATCAAGGTATGGGTATGTCTACTTAATGAAGCATAAGTCAAAGTCGTTTGAAATGTTCAAACTATTCTAAAATGAGGTAGAAAAATAAACTGAGAAGTGTATTAAAACTCTTTGATCTGATCGAGGAGGTGAATATCTTTTCAATGAGTTTCTGACATATCTTGGGGAGAATGAAATTCTCTCTTAGTGGACTCCTCTTGGAATATCACAGCATAATGGTGTGTCTGAAAGGAGGAATCGAACCTTGTTGGACATGGTTCGATCCATGATGGAGCTTGTTGGTCTGCCGATCTCCCTCTGGGGATATTCGCTCGAATCGACTTGTTACCTTCTAAATAGGGTTCTGAATAAGTCTATAACCAAAACGCCTTATGAGATATGGATAGGATGTAAGCCAATACTCTCTCACCTTAGGGTTTGGGGGTGTCCGCTTATGTTAAACGTTTAATTACGGGCAAGCTTGGACCTAGGTCTGACAAGTGTTATTTCATAAGGTACCCAAAAGAGATCAAAGGGTATTATTTCTACCTAGCTGATGAGCAAAAGGTGTTTGTCAGCCTTAAAGTAATCTTTTTGGAAAAGGAGTTCCTTGGTGAAGGGACTGTTGCCTCTAAAGTCGAACTTGAGGAAGTTCGACAGGTGAAAAAACCGACACAAGTTGCTGAACCTGAACTGGATTTGGTTAGATCAGATCCGGAGCCCATTGTTCCTGCACCCTTAAGGCGATCTGGTAGAGTACCACGTCAACCGGACAGATACTTTGGTTTCTTGGTCCGGGACGGCGATCCTGTCGAACTAGATGAAAACGATGAGGATCCGATCACCTACATGGATGCAATGCAGAGACCTGACTCTGAGAAATGGTTAGAGGCCATGAAATTCAAAATGGAATCCATGAAGGTCAACAATGTGTGGACATTGGTTGCCCACCTGAAGAAGTAAAATCCATAGGGTGTAAGTGGGTCTTCAAGAGGAAGAGGGGCGCAGACGAAAAGGTGGAGACCTATAAATCCCATCCGGTTGTCAAGGGATATCATCAACGTTATGGTATAGACTATGATGAGATATTTTATCCTGTGGCAATGCTCAAATCCATTCAGATTATACTTGCGATAGCTGCCCATCTGGATTATGAAATCTGGCAGATGGATGTGAAGACAACTTTCCTAAATGGAGAGCTGGACGAAGAGATGTATATGATATAGCCTGAAGGGTTCACATCCACAGATGAGTCTAAGGTGTGCAAGCTACAGAGATCCATTTATGGACTTAAGCAAGCATCTCGAAGTTGGAACATATGTTTTGATAGGACGATCAAGACGTATGGCTTCGTTAAGAATGGAGAAAAACCCTACATTTATAAGTGGGCTAATGGTCTAGTAGTGGTATTTCTTGTATTGTATGTGGATGACATTCTCTTAATCGAGAATGATGTCCCTGCATTACAAGGAATAAAGATTTGGCTGTCGTCATAATTCTCCATGAAGGATCTAGGAGAAGCTTCCTACATCCTAGAGATGAAGATCTATAGGGATAGATCTAAAAGGTTGCTTGGCTTATCCCAGTCCACGTATATTGATACTATGCTGAAGGGGTTCAGCATGGAGAATTTCAAGAAAGGCTATCTACCGATAGGCCATGGAATTTCTCTCTCGAAGTGGGATTGTCCGACAACACCTCAAGAGAGAGAGAGAGCGTATGAGTAGAATTCTATATGCTTCGACAGTGGGATCTATCATGTACGCCATGACATGTACACGATCAGATGTGGCATACTCCCTAGGGGTAGTGAGTAGATACCAATCTGATTTAGGAGAGAATCACTAGAAGGTTGTTAAAACCATCCTGAAGTATTTAAGAAATACTAAGGACCAGTGGCTTATTTATGGTGAATCAGACTTGAGATTTATAGGGTTTACAGACTCTAATTTTCAGTCTGATCACGATGACAGCAAGAGTGTATCGGAATTTGTTTTTACCCTTAATGGTGGGGCTGTCTATTGGAAGAGTTCCAAGCAGCACAGTGGCTGAATCAGTTTATGAAGCAGAATATGTCGCTGCATCAGATGCTGCTAAAGAAGTGGTGTGGCTGAAGAAATTCATCACCAAGCTTGGAGTAGCACCCTCCCTTGTTGGTCCAGTTCTGCTCTACTGTGACAGCTCTGGAGCCATTGCTCAGGCGAAGGAACCGAAGGCACACCAGCAGACGAAGCATATTCTGCGTCGCTACCATCTCATCCGAGAAATCGTGGATCGAGGTGACGTCGATCTTCAGAAGATCGATGGAAAGGAGAACATGGCCAACCCATTCACTAAAGCCATTATGGTGAAGGAGTTCGACGACTTCAAGTCGAAGATGGATATTAGATACTGCACCGATTGGCTTTAGGCCAAGTGGAAGATTGTTGGGAATAGTGTCTCAAAGCCAATCGTCAGTCTGTTGATGGTTGTGCTCATTCTTGTATTTGTATATGAATTATAAATAAATAAAAATTATTTTGATATTTTTCATCATAAATTGTTTCATCGTCTAATGAACTCTTGTGTTGTGGTAAAGTCCTTAGGACTATTTAGACTCGACAAAGGAGGATTTGTCATTTAGTCCTTAAACCTGTTCATGACCAAATGATACGTTGTTACCAAGGACAACAATGTTTATCAAGTATAGGTCGTTGTGTGCCATATGGGTTGGCTGTTCTCTTAACCAAGGAGTGTGGAGATACTGGTATGGCATACAGGTGAGATGTAAGGGTACATCTGCACTGAACGTGACTGACTCTGGAGCTATCTCTGCTATCAAGATTTGCTCCGATAGGATATGGGTATAAATATCCCTCCGACCTGAGACCGCCATGGTGACTTGCAAGCAACTCACTGACTTAGGCACTGGACTACCTGAATTTCTAATTCAGTGACGGAAGGCTGCTCTTGACTTGTCGGTGCGTGTGTCAAGATGGGATTGACCACTCCAGTTCAGAAGCTGTGTATAGTCGTGTTTCAATTTTGCAAAACCTTGGCCAAGGTAGTCCTAGTGAGGAGTCACAGGACTGATTGAGTTGAGCAAGACTCGGATGATCTAATCAGGGTTGACAGTTTAATCCTGAGTCATCCTAAACACAGGGGTGAAAAGGGATGAATTATACAGTAACCATATTTACGTAGGTTCTGAGTGTTGCGATTATGACTATTCGACCTATCCGATCGTTGGGTATCATTGCTAGATAGTCACTTCGATTAGTATAGAAATTGATTCCTGTGCTACTGGCTTAGGTTCGAACCTGCGGGGTCACACAAATTAGAGGATCCTATCTGATCTGATGGCTGATGAAGAGTCCTAATATTCGTGGATTATGAGTCCTACGTGTCTGGAACTCTGTGATCGAGAATCAGGATTCTCTGATCACAAGTCCCGCATATTTTGGATATCGGGGTCAAGAGTCCCACTGGTTTGGGACTCTTCGATCAAGGTTTCATATTGATGAACTTTGATACCCGATTGCCAATCAAATTTGGTCTCAATATTTATGAGAGGTTTAATTAATGATTTGATCACTAATTAACTCAATTTGATTGAGTAATTATTTTTGGATCAAGTCCAATTGAATTGGTTCAGTTGGGTTTGACCCGATTAGGTTAAGAGTTGACTTAATCGTCGAGATGGTTTGGTCCCTGATTTGATCAGGGGTTGGGCTTAGTCAATTCTTGATTTGATTAAGATTTTATTGAGCCTAATTAAGCCTAATTAAGTTGGGTTTAAATTATGAGAAAATTCAGTGCAGGGGTAAAATGGTAATTTTAAAACTTTTTCAAAATTATGATTTTACAGTGGAAAGATATTAATTAATTTAATTAATTAATATAAATTTATCTTACACTAGGATCTAAATATGATATATAGCATGCATTCATTTAAATTTAAAATTCAAATTCGAACAGTAAACACTTTACTGTAATGTGTTCAGAATACAATACCTTTGTGCGGGTAGTAGATCGCCGCAATTTGATCACCGTCGGGAGAGTCTGATCATCGCGATGCAGCCACACAGTGTATCTTACCTCTGCAGATCATCCACACGAAGCTCCCGGTCTGATCGACTCCTCATGAGTGCTAGCTCATTGTAGAGCCCTTTTGACGGTGGATACTGATCAAACTCCTTCGATTGATGTCTGTCGATTCTTTGGATGCTTCGAATCATCAACAGATGTGCTTGAGAGGATGTTGAAGATCTCTCTGAGATTTTGTGGGCTCACGACACTCGTAGCTCACTTTCTCACTTCCCGAACCCCAGGCTAAAACTTTAGGGAACTCACCAGAAACCTTGCACCCACTTTTTTTTCTTTTCTTTCTTTTTCTCTTGGAAGGATATGGACTTTCTTCTCACGCACAAGACTTCTCACGTCCTAGAATTTTTCTCCAAAAAACTTCTTCTTGCATGCCCCACTCTTCTCCTCCTTTTATAACAACGTCAAATGTCTTATCCAAAAGAAAGGATAAAGATGAGTAATTGCACATTTGAATTCAAATCAAATTTTGAATTCAAATGGACACCAACTCATCCCTTATCCACTAAAGGCGTGAGGCGTGGCTTAAATTGTGTATAGAGTGATTTCATGAGAAACTTTTCTCATGTAATAAATAGGGCATAAAAAAAGGGATAAGGTACAAAGATTGATTGCCCATTCAAATTCAAACTTTATTTTGAATTTGAATGGCCAACCAATCATCCTTATCCATCCATTTGGCACATTAAAGTGGGGCATGGAGAGGGCTTGGCATGAGAAAAAAATTCATGAGAAGTTCCTTCTCATGAATCCAAATGGATGCAATGGAAGTGAGGTGGCGCATGGAGATTGGGTCAAGGTGGTTTAATTATTTAAACCAACCTAATTGAATCAAATAAGTTAGATCCAATTAGACTAATTTAAATCCAACTAAATTAGGCTTAATTAGGCTCAATAAAATTCTAATTAAATCAAAAATTGATTAAGTCCAACCCCTGATCAAATCAGAGACCAAACCATCTCGACGATTAGGTCAACTCTTAACCTAATCAGGTCAAACCCAACTGAATCCAATTCAATTGGACTTGATCCAAAAATAATTACTCAATCAAATTGAGTTAATTAGCAATCAAATCACTAATTAAACCTCTCATAAATATTGAGTCCAAATACGATGGGTAATCGAGCATTAGAATTCATCGATATGTAACCCTGATCTAAGAGTCCCAAACCAGTGGGACTCTTGATCCTGGTACCCAAAATGTGTGGAACTCGTGATCAGAGAATCTTGATTCTCGATCACTGAGTCCCAAAAATGTAGGATTCTACATCAGCCATCAGATCAGATAAGAACCTCTAATGTGTGTGACCCCGCAGGTTCGAACCTAAGCCGGTAGCACAGGAACCAATTTCTGTACTAATCGAAGTGACCATCTGGCAATGGTACCCGATGATCGGATAGGTCGAATGGTCACAATCGCAACACTCAGAACCTACGTGAATATGATTACTGTATAATTCATCCTTTTGACCTCTGTGTTTAGGATGACTCAGGGTTAAACTATCAACCCTGATCAGATCATCTGAATCGTGCTCAACTAGAACAGTCCTGTGACTCCTCACAAAGACTACCCTGGCCAAGGTTTTGCTAAATTGAAATATGACTGTACATAGCTCCTAAACTGGAGTGGTTAATCCCATCTTGACATACGCACCGACAAGTCAAGTACTTGACTACACCCAGCAGCCTTCCGTCACTGAATTAAAAATTCAGGTAGTCCAGTGGCTAAGTGCAGTGAGTTGCTTGCATGTCATCGTGGTGGTCTCAGATCGGAGGAATATTTATACCCATATTCTATCGGAGCAAATCTTGACAGCAGAAATAGCTCCGAAGTCGGTCACATTCAGTACAGATGTACCCTTACATCTCACCTGTATGCCATACCAGTGTCTCCACACTCATTGGTTAAGAGGACAACCAACCTATATGGCACACAACGACCTATGCTTGATAAACATTGTCATCCTTGGTAACAACGTATCATTTCATCGCGAACAGATTTAAGGACTAAACGACAAATCCTCCTTTGTTAAGTCTAAATAGTCCTAAGGACTTCACCACAACATAGGAGTTCATTAGAAGATGAAATATTTTATGATGAAAAATATCAAAATAATTTTTATTAATTCATAATTTATGTACAAATAAAAAATGAGCACAACTATCAACAAACTGACGATTGACTTTGGGACACTATTCCCAACAATCTCCCACTTGGCCTAAAGCCAATCGGTACAGTATCTAATACCCATCTTTGACTTGTAGTTGTCGAACTCCTTCACCGCAATGAATTTAGTGAATGGGTCCGTCAGGTTCTCTTTTCCATTGATCTTCTAAAGATCGACATCACCTCGATCCATAATTTTTCGGATGAAATGGTAGCGGTGCAGAATATGCTTCGTCCGCTGGTGTGCCTTTGGTTCCTTCGCCTAAGCAATGGCTCCAGAGCTGTCACAGTAGAGCAGAACTGGACCAATAAGGGAGGGTGCTACTCCAAGCTTGATGATGAATTTTCTTAGCCACACCGCTTCTTTGGCAGCATCTGATGCAGCGATATACTCCACCTCACAAATTGAATCAGCCACTGTGTGTTGCTTGGAACTCTTCCAGCAGATAGCCCCACCATTAAGGGTAAAAATAAATCCCGACACACTTTTGCTATCATCGTGATCAGACTGGAAACTAGAGTCAGTAAACCCTATAAGTCTCAAGTCTGATTCACCATAAACAAGCCACTGGTCCTTAGTATTTCTTAAATACTTCAGGATGGTTTTAACAACCTTCCAGTGATTCTCCCCTGGATCAGATTGGTATCTACTCACTACCCCTAGTGAGTATGCCACATCTGGTCATGTACATGTCATGGCGTACATGATAGATCCCACTATCGAAGCATATGGAATCCTACCCATACGCTCTCTCTCTCTTGAGGTGTTGTCGGACAATCTCTCTTCGAGAGAGAAATTCCATGGCCTATCGGAAGATAGCCTTTCTTGGAATTCTCCATGCTGAACCTCTTCAACATAGTATCAATGTACGTGGACTGAGATAAACCAAGCAACCTTTTAGATCTATCCCTATAGATCCTCATCCCTAAAGTGTAGGAAGCTTCTCCCATATCCTTCATGGAGAACTGTGATGACAGCCAAATCTTTATTCCCTGTAATGCAGGGACATCATTCCCGATTAAGAGAATGTCATCCACATACAATACAAAAAATACTACTACTGGACCATTAGCCCACTTATAAATGCATGGCTCTTCTTCATTCTTAACGAAGCCATACGTCTTGATCGTCTTATCAAAACGTATGTTTTAACTCCGTGATGCCTGCTTAGGTCCATAAATGGATCTCTGTAGCTTGCACACCTTAGACTCATCTATAGATGTGAATCCTTCAGGTTGTATCATATACACCTCTTCATCCAGCTCTTCATTTAGGAAAGCTGTCTTCACATCCATCTGCCAGATTTCATAATCCAGATGGGCAGCTATCGCAAGCATAATCTGAATGGATTTGAGCATTGCCATAGGAGAAAACATCTTATCATAGTCTATACCATAACGTTGATGATATCCCTTGGCAACCAGATGGGCTTTATAGGTTTTCACCTTTCCGTCTGTGCCTCTCTTCCTCTTGAAGACCCACTTACACCCTATGGGTTTTACTCCTTCGGGTGGGTCAACCAATGTCCACACATCGTTGACCTTCATGGACTCTATTTCGGATTTCATGGCCTCTAGCCATTTCTCAGAGTCGGGTCTCTGCATTGCATCCATGTAGGTGATCGGATCCTCATCATTTTCATCAAGTTCGATAGGATCGCCGTCCCGGATCAAGAAACCATAGTATCTGTCTGGTTGACGTGGTACTCTACCAGATCGCCTTAAGGGTGCTTGAATAATGGGCTCCGGATCTGATTTAACCAAATCCGGTTCAGGTTCAGCAACTTGTGTCGATTTTTCCACCTACCGAACTTCGTCAAGTTCGACCTTAGAGGCAACAGTCCCTTCACCAAGGAACTCCTTTTTCAAAAAGATTGCCTTAAGGCTGACAAACACTTTTTGCTCATAAGCTAGATAGAAGTAATACCCTTTGGTCTCTTTTGGGTACCCTATAAAATTATACTTGTCAGACCTAGGGCCAAGCTTGTCCGTAATTAAATATTTAACATAAGTCAGACCTCCCCAAACCCTAAGGTGTGAGAGTACTGGCTTACGTCCTATCCATATCTCATATGGCATTTTGGTTACAGACTTACTCGGAACTCTATTTAGAAGGTAACAAGCCGATTCGAACGTATATCCCCAGAGGGAGATCGGCAGACCAGCAAACCCCATCATGGATCGAACCATGTCCAACAAGGTCCGATTCCTCTTTTCAGATACACCATTATGTTGTGGTGTTCCAGGAGGAGTCCACTGAGAGAGAATCCCATTCTCCCCAAGATATGTCAGAAAATCATTGGAAAGGTATTCACCTCCTTGATTAGATCGAAGAGTTTTAATACACTTTCTAGATTATTTTTCTACCTCATTTTGGAATAGTTTAAACATTTCAAACGACTCCGATTTATGCTTCATTAAATAGACATACCCATACCTCGATAGGTCATCTGTGAAGGTTATGAAGTAGAAATATCCACCTCTTGCACTTGAGCTCATGGGTCCATATACATTAGAATGTACCAAACCCAAGAGTTCACTGGCTCACTCATCTTTTTCAGTAAAAGGTGATTTGGTCATTTTACCAAGAAGACAGGACTCACAGGTTGGAAGTGATTCACAATCACCTACTTCAAGAATTCCTTCTTGAGCCAACCTGTTTATCCTGTTCTTATTGATATGACTTAGCCTACAGTGCCAAAGGTAGACTTCTGACACATTATCTATTCTAGGACATTTACCAGAGGTTTGAACCATATTAACAGATTGTGATAGAAAGTAAATTCTATTATTAAGTTGTCCAACAAATATTATAACACCATTCAAAATGATATTGCAAATATTTTCTTTTATTAAAAATTGATAACCGTTCATGGCCAAAAGGCCTACAGAAATAATATTTAATAAAAAGCTTGGACAAAAGTGACATTCACTCAGAATTACATTTTGAGAATTGATTACAAGGTTCATGATTCTTAATGCTAGAACTGAAACTTTGCTTTCATCTCCAACGTTCAGGAATCTCTCGCCTTCATCAAATCTCCTACTGACCTGCAGACCGTGCATCGAATTGCAAATATGATAAGGACTTCCGGTATCCAATACCCAGGCAGTAGTATCACAAATGAAAAAAGTTGCAAGGTGTTATCATATAAGTACCTTGCTTCTTCTTCGGCCTGTTCGGGTCCAAGGAAGCAATGTATCGAGGACAATTCCTCTTCCAGTGCCCCTGCTTCTTGCAAAAGAAGCACTCCACCTGGCTCTGGTCGGGCTTGCGCTTCTTGGTCTGACCCTGTGCAGATGTCCCAGCATGCAGCTGCACCTTCTTATTCTTCTTCTTCTTGTTCTTCTTCTTCCCTTTCTTAAAGGGTCGACGATCAGAAGAAGACCCTCCCACAACATTCACCGACTCCTTATGGAGCTGGTGATCCTTCTCAAAGTTCTGCAGCAATCCCAACAAGCCATGGTAGTTCACTGCAGGCTTTGTCATTCGAAAATAAGTAAGGAAGGGAAGGAAGGACTTGGGTAGAGAATTAAGGATTACATCCTTACCGAGCTGTTCGTGCAGGGGAAAGCCCAGTTTACTTAGGTGCTCAATCATTTCAATCATGTACCGTACATAATCAGTGACTGAGGCTCCATCCCTCATCCGAGCATTGAAAATGGCACAACTAGTTTTGTGCCTTTCAACGTCGTCAAGCGTGCCAAAAGAGTCGTTCAATATTTGAAGTATCTTTTGTGGCTGGGCGTTCTCGAACCTGCGACTGAACTCATCATTCATTGCCGCCAGCATAATGCATCGAACGGTGGTGCGGTCATTGAGCCACTTCTAATAAGTGTCTCGGACTATCCCTCTAACATTCGGGGCTGGCTCCTCAGGTGCCGGATCCGTTACTACATAAAGGATCTGCTCATGCTCAAGGATGATTTTTAATTTTTGATACCAGCTATCGAAATTAGGTCCCATGAGCTTGTCGTTATCTAATAATGATCGGAGGGACAGGGTAGTGGCCATAGCTGCATAAAGAAAAACCAGACCTATATTAGTACATAAATTATTAATACTAAAAACTTGAATTTTAGTCTAAAGTTTCTCCCAGTATTTTTACGAATTGGTAGCCTCAACCTCCAATTCGAGGAATTACTTTAATTCCTTAGTGGGTACTAGAATCCACACAGACTACACATGAGCCCAACTTTGGTTGGTCAACCCATGTGCATCTATGGGTAGGTTCATAACCAGTTGTTTCTCTAAACAACTTCTAGTAATTAATTTTGCCCCAGGACCTAATCAGTAGGCTTTGGCCTCCACTGAAAAAATCTGGTTAGGTCCAACCATTAACATAATTTGATTTGGTGAATCGGACCAATAAATGATCTAGTCCGACTTTGGTCGGCCAACCTAACCACCATCAGAAAGACTCAAACCAAATTATCATACTATGAATGATAATTCCATTAGTCAATAAGCACCAGGCCTTTGGGCCTCCAATGATTATTAAACTAATGGACTCATTATCACTCACTTAATGGGAGGCTATGACTTAGTTATCAATATAACTTAATCATTTTTAGGGATCTAATAATTTTTGAGGATTTTATTAAAGGATAGATGAGAAGAAAATATCCAGCCAATTTCAATCCTTCCACTGATTTCATCAAGTCAGATTAAAAAAGAATTTAATTAAAGCTGACATTAGGAGCACCTAAATCAGTCAAACTAATTTACCTAATGACATGGGTGAGCCCTAATCACCAAGTGATCTAATCGAAACTTAATTCACCAGGTTGGCCAGGTAAGGGAGATCAGTGGTGGGGATAAGCCATTAACTCGTCAGAGATCGAATCACTGCGAGTAGCTCCCACTTAAAAACCACTGGTCAAAATGCCAAACTTACCTTAGACACCAACCGGTTCATTAGTTTTAATTTGATCAACTTATTAAATAGGGTTCCACCGCATAGCCATGAATTAAGTCCATCTTGGTCTAGTTAAAGATATGGACCCTTTCAACTACAACTATTGGAGTTGAGTCTAGAGTATCCTTGACCTAATCTAATTTAACTTTTGATTAGATTTGATCAATTACTCTAATTTAGTCCATTTCTTTAAGCTAACCTTAGGTCTAACCCAATTATGGACCTAATCCATCTAACCCATTGATCCACAAGTTTATGCAATTATCTTAGGTCTTAATTCATAATTCTAGACCTACTAGACAACACTTAATTCTTTTAATTAAGTATTTGGGCTGATGGGTCAGGGTTTGGCATTTTGAAAATAATTTTCAAATTTGAAAGGTTTTATTTTTTATTCACCAAATATGTTGACTCATTTCACAAATAGATCAGCACATTTTATAAATAGCAATCCTATTACTAATTACATAACAGAAAATAACTCAATCAAAATAAATCATGAATATTTTTTTAGATCTAATCTAACACATTCATGATAAATTTTACAATGGAACCTTTATAATTAATTCCTTTCGCTGCTTCATCTGTGTGGGATATAATTACAGTGGTACCCCTACCGCCATAGGAGATCCCATCGAATGGGAGGAGAGGGCCTTTAAACCCTATTTTTCTCCTATGACCGGACGGCCATGGTAACCAACCCAATTTGATTACTTTCTACTTGGATCAAGTATATCTAAATATACCAATTTCAAAATTTAAATTTCAAATTTTAAATTTCAAATTTCAAATTTTAAATATTGAATTTTAAATTTCAAACAAATTTCAAATTTTAAATTTCAAATTTTTGAATTTCAAATTTTGAATTTTAAATTTTGAATTTCAAATTTGAAATTTTATCCAAATTTCAAATTTCAAATTTTGAATTTTAAATTTTTGAAATTTGAATTTTGAATTTCAAAATTCAAAATTCAAATTTCAAATTTTGAATTTCAATTTTTTTTTTGAATTTTGAATTTTGAACAACATTCAAAATTTAAATTTCAAATTTTGACTTTTAAATTTTAAATTTAAACTTTTAGATTACAACTTAATCTATGCATGCAAATATGTATATCATATCTAAGAACCTGCTCTGATACCATTTGTGGAAAAATTCAGTACAGGGGTAAAATGGTAATTTTAAAACTTTTTCAAAATTATAATTTTACAGTGGAAAGATATTAATTAATCTAATTAATTAATATAAATTTACTCTATACTAGAATCTAAATATGATATATAGCATGCATTCATTTAAATTTGAAATTCAAATTCGAACAGTAAACACTTTACTGTAATGTGTTCAGAACACAATACCTTTGTGCAGATAGTAGATCGTCGCAATCTGATCACCATCAAGAGACTCTGATCATCATGATACAGCCACACAGTATATCTGGCCTCTGCGGATCATCCACACAAAGCTCTCGATCTGATCGACTCCTCACGAATGCTAGCTCGTTGTAGAGCCCTTTTGACGGTGGATGCTGATCAAACTCCTTTGATCGATGTCTGTCAATTCTTTGGATGCTCCAGATCATCAATAGACATGCTTGAGAAAATGTTAAAGATCTCTTTGAGATTTTATGGGCTCACGACACTCGTAGCTCACTTTCTCACTTCCCGAACCCTAGGCTAAAACTCTAGGAAACTCACCGAAAACCTTGCACCCACTTTTCTTTCTTTTCTTTCTTTTTCTCTTGGAAGGATATGGACTTCTTTCTCACGCACAAGACTTCTCACATCCTAGAATTTTTCTCTAAAAAACTTCTTCTTGCATGCCCCACTCTTCTCCTTCTTTTATAACAACGTCAAACGTCTTATCCAAAAGAAAGGATAAAGATGAGTAATTGCACATTTGAATTCAAATCAAATTTTGAATTCAAATAGATACTAACTCATCCCTTATCTACTAAAGGCATGAGGCATGGCTTAAATTGTGCATTGAGTAATTTCATGAGAAACCTTTTCTCATGTAATAAACAGGACGTAAAAAAAGGGATAAGGTGCAAAGATTGATTGCCCATTCAAATTCAAACTTTATTTTGAATTTGAATGGCCAACCAATCATCCTTATCCATCCATTTGGCACATTAAAGTGGGGTGTGGAGAGGGCTTAGCGTGAGAAAAAAATTTATGAGAAGTTCCTTCTCATGAATCCGAATGGGTGCAATGGAAGTGAGGTGGCGCATGGAGATTGGGTCAAGATGGTTTAATTATTTAAACCAACCTAATTGAACCAAATAAGTTAGGTCCAATTAGACTAATTTAAACCTAACTAAATTAGACTTAATTATGCTCAATAAAATCCTAATCAAATCAGGAATTGATTAAGTCCAACCCCTGATCAAATCAGGGACCAAACCATCTCGACGATTAGGTCAACTCTTAACCTAATCGGATCAAACCCAACTGAATCCAATTCAATTGGACTTGATCCAAAAATAATTACTCAATCAAATTGAGTTAATTAGTGATCAAATTGTTATGATCCAGGTGGTGTGCCCAAGGCCCAGAGGACCAAGGCTAAGGCCAAGGTCCATCATTCATGAGGGCTTCATGAAGACTCTAGGGCTAGTTGGGCCCTAGGTTGAAAGGCTGTGGGCCTTTCGGGTTCTTGAGGTCTAGGTTATGTCGGCCTCAAGGGACCAACTCTTTATGGGCCAGGTCTGGGCCCAGGAGAGGTGAGATTAGGTCAAGTCATGGGTGTACATGGGCTTGGGTTAACCTAATCTTCCATAGAGTTGGTCAAGGGAGTTTTGAGTTTGGGTCACTTGACCCGGTGTTTATATATACATGTACTTGTATAGGTTTGATTAAGCCAAGAAAATAAATGACTCTTTCTCCCAAGTCTCTCTCTCTCTTCTCCCTCTTTCTCCAGCAATCTTCCATGCACCAAGAGCAAGAAACCCTAGGGTTTCTTGCTGCCAGTCCATAAAAGGAAAGAAAGGAAGGGAGGCGCTAGCCCCTTCCCCCCTTGCAGCCGCCAGCCATTTCTTCTCTCCCCTCTCTTGTAGTCACCCAAACACCAGATCCAGGACCTAGAATCTCTTGAGAAGAGATTGGTACAAGTTTCTCTCAGATCTTGAGTTGATCTGAGGTCGTTTGAGGCACGGGTGAGATCTCCATCAACAGATCTACAAAAAGGCTGCAGTAGGACAGATCTGCGAGGTCTGTCTCCATCTATCTTCTTCTCCATCTAGAATACCCTGATTTGAGATCTATAAATTGAAAGACCTCGGTCCAGGTCTGATCTAGTTGGGTACCAGATCTTGAATTTTTTAGAGGTAGTTTCAAAGGTGTTCTTCATCTGGAACGAAAGGCTGATGAAGAAGACAGCAACTAGGCTGATTTCGTCAAGGGCCTTGGATCGTGTCTAGAAGTCTTCAGATCTATTTGTTGCTAGTTCTACTACACCAAAGGTCTGTGGGAGGAGCCAGAATCATGCTTCAATAGTTGGTATCAGAGCCACGATGGTGAGGAAGCGGTTCCAAGCGCAAGAAGTTGAAGATCCCAAGTGCTGAAAAT
Organism: Elaeis guineensis; assembly: GCF_000442705.2. Lineage (NCBI taxonomy): Eukaryota > Viridiplantae > Streptophyta > Magnoliopsida > Arecales > Arecaceae > Elaeis > Elaeis guineensis. Next base: position 61,763,711 of record NC_025995.2, on the reverse strand, counting down.
TTTCAGCAAGGTACCATCAAGGTATATTCTATACTTCTTGAATTTATATTACTTATTTGGCTTGGATCCAGTTATGGGCAGTAATATGAAGGTCGATTTTGAGAAGTTTGATGGCAAGGAGAATTTTTTCATGTGGAAAATCCGGGTGGAGGATCTTCTGGTGCAAGCAGATCTGGATCAAGCTTTGGATGAGAAGCCTGAGGGAATGACAGATAGACGTGGGCATCATTAGTGAAGAAAGCATGCTCGGTGATCAGAGGATGTTTGACGGATGCGGCGTTGTATTCGGTGCTAGAAGAAAAGACCCCGAAGGACCTTTGGTCGAAGTTGCACACCATGTACATGGGGAAGAATACGTGCAACAAGCTGATGCTGAAGAAGAAGTTGTACAGTCTTCGGATGCAGGAGGGATCTAATGTGATTGGCCACATTCAGAGATTCGACCAGTTGTGCACGGAGTTGGTGAATATCGGGGTGAAGCTGGATGAGGAGGACAAGTCTCTATTGCTTCTATGTTTGCTGCCCGGATCATATGATTCTTTGGTGACTACACTGCTCTATGGCAAGGAGACTCTGGAGTATGAGGACATGGTCTCGGTGCTGAGGTCGAATGAGCAGAGGAAAAAGTTGACTAGAGATCGGGCTCTCCAGGAGGGTTTGGCAGTAGGGGAGAGGACAGGTAGAGGCAGAGGCAGAAGCAAGTTCAGGGGGCGGTCCAAGTCCAGGAAGGGAAAGAAAGAGGTGAAATACTTCAAGTACAATGAGTTCGGGCACTTCAAGCGAGAATGTCCACTATGGAAGAGCAAGAAGGGAGAAAGAAGTGGCTCAGAATCAGTGAGTGCAGTTGCTGGGCAGTAGGTGGAGGATAATCTACTTGTGGTATCAGATAGTCACAGGCATTACACAGAGGAGTGGACACTAGACTCTGCGTGCTCACATCATTACACACCACACAGGTCTTGGTTTGCGACATACACCAAGACAGATGAGGGATCAGTGACTCTAGGCGATAATCATCCCTGCAAGGTGGTTGGGATAGGGACAGTCAGGGTGAGGATGTTTGATGAAATTGTGAGGACATTGACAAATGTAAAGCACATCCCGGAGCTGGAGAAGAATCTGGTGTCACTAGGCTACTTGGAGCGCAGTGGATACAGCTTCAGCAGTAGGGCTAGAAGCGGAGTACTGAACATCTCCAATGGAGCTATGGTGGTGATGAGAGGCAAGAGGTTGGACAATAACCTCTATCGCATGGAGGGATCTGTGGTGACCGGAGAGTCTGATGCAGTAGCTGCAGCACAGGACCAGGAGGGGGCTTACAGGATATGGCACTACCGCCTAGGCCACATGGGTGACAGAGGGCTGAGGGAGTTGAGCAGGAGAGGACTCATCTCTGATCTGGAGGATGGTGCTACAGGGGAGATCTGTGAGCCTTGCCAGATGGGAAAGCAGAGAAGAATTCAGTTCACCATCAGTACAGCCCGGAGTGCAGTCCCTCTGGAGTTAGTACACACGGATGTGTGGGGACCGCCCCAGTTTTAGCTAGGAATGGGGCCAGATACTTCATGACCCTGATTGATGACTTCTCAAGGAAACTCTGGATTTACTTCATGAGAGAGAAGTCAGAGGTCTTCACCAAGTTCAAGATCTGGAGAGCTGAGGTGGAGAAGGAGCAGGGGAGGAGCGTGAAGTGTCTGAGGTCAGACAATGGCGGAGAGTACACCAGCAGAGAGTTCCAGGACTACTGTGAGGAGTGTGGGATCAGGAGATACTTCTCAGTTAGGGGGACTCCACAGCAGAATGGGGTGGCCGAGAGGATGAACAGAATACTTTTGGAAAAGGCACGATGCATGAGGTTGCAGGCAGGGCTTCCAAAGGAGTTCTGGGTTGACACAGTTGACGCAGTGGGTTACTTGGTCAATCGGTCACCTCACAGGTTGGATGGTAGACTTCCAGAGGAGGTGTGGTCTGGGAGGACAGTTGGGCTGGGCCATCTACGGGTATTTGGGTGCACGGCCTATGTGCACATTGGAGCTGGTGAGCGGAGCAAGCTAGACGCCAGATCACGTAAGGCAGTGTTTCTAGGCTATCCACGAAGAGTCAAGGGATACAGGCTGTGGGATCCCTTGAAAAAGAAGGTCATCATTAGTTGGGATGTGACTTTTGATGAGGAGTCAGTCCTACGAAGGCGAGCAGGCATGGAGGAGCAGCAGGAGCAGGAGGAGGTCCAGCAGGGTGCTGCTGGATAGCTTACCTCTTTGATTTTGCCTCTTGCAGGTACTACAGGAGGATATGACATTCAGGTGGAGAATCTACCTAAGGTTTCTCCACAGGTGGAGAGGACTCAGATGGATGATCGAGGTGGAAAGGTCCAGCAGGAGTGAGCTGGATCGAGGACTGATATTGGTGTTGCCCTACACAAGCCCAAGAGGATCATCAGGCAACCGAACCGATATGGCTTCGAGGAGATGCTGTCATATGCCTTGGTGACAGTGAATGGAGACCCATATACATATCAAGAGACTATTGAGAGCCAGGACAGAGAGCGGTGGGTCCAGGCAATGTCCGAGGAGATGCAGTCTCTCCACAAGAACCAGACGTGGTGATTGGTGCAGTTGCCACACCGGAAGAGGCCCATTGGCTGCAAATGGGTCTACAGTCGCAAGGACAGAGTGCAGCTAGTTGAGGCCTTGGGAAACCAAGGTAGAGATAGTTATGATCCAGGTGGTGTGCCCAAGACCCAGGGGACCAAGGCTAAGGCCAAGGTCCATCATTCATGAGGGCTTTATGGAGACTCTAGGGCTAGTTGGGCCCTAGGTTGAAAGGCTGTGGGCCTTTCGGGTTCTTGAGGTCTAGGTTATGTGGGCCTCAAGGGACCAACTCTTTATGGGCCAGGTCTGGACCCAAAGAGGTGAGATTAGGTCGAGTCATGGGTGTACATGGGCTTGGGTTAACCTAATCTCCCATAGAGTTGGTCAAGGGAGTTTTGGGTTTGGGTCACTTGACCCGGTGTTTATATATACATGTACTTGTATAGGTTTGATTAAGCCAAGAAAATAGATGACTCTTTCTCCCAAGTCTCTCTCTCTCTTCTCCCTCTCTCTCCAGCAATCTTCCATGTACCAGAAGCAAGAAACCCTAGAGTTTCTTGCCGCCAGTCCATAAAAGGAAAGAAAGGAAGGGAGGCGCTAGCCCCTTCCCCCCTTGCAGCCGCCAGCCATTTCTTCTCTCCCCTCTCTTGCAGTCATCCAAACACTAGATCCAGGACCTGAAATCTCTTGAGAAGAGGTTGGTACAAGTTCCTCTCAGATCTAGAGTTGATCTGAGGTCGTTTGAGGCACGGGTGAGATCTCCATCAACAGATCTACAAAAAGGCTGCAGCAGGACAGATCTGTGAGGTCTGTCTCCATCTATCTTCTTTCCCATCTAGAATACCCCGATTTGAGATCTATGAATTGGAGGACCTCGGTCCAGGTCTGATCTAGTTGGGTAATAGATCTTGGATTTTTTAGAGGTGGTTTCAAAGGTGTTCTTCATCTGGAATGAAAGGCTGACGAAGAAGACAGCAACCAGGCTGATTTCGTCAAGGGCCTTGGATCGTGTCCAGAAGTCTCCAGATCTATTCATTGCTGGTTCCGCTGCACCAAAGGTCTGTGGGAGGAGCCAGGATCATACTCCAATATAAATTACTAATTAAACCTCTCATAAATATTGAGTCAAAATCCGATGGGTAATCGGGCATCAGAATTCATCAATATGTAACCCTGATCGAAGAGTCCCAAACCAGTGGGACTCTTGATCTCGGTACCCAAAATATGTGGAACTCGTGATCAGAGAATCTTGATTCTCGATCACTGAGTCTCAAATATGTAGGATTCTACATCAGCCATCAGATCAGATAAGAACCTCTAATGTGTGTGACCCCGCAGGTTCGAACCTAAGCCGGTAGCACAGGAATCAATTCCTGTACTAATCAAAGTGACCATCTAGCAATGGTACCCGATGATCGGATAGGTCGAATGGTCGCAATCGCAACACTCAGAACCTACGTGAATATGGTTACTGTATAATTCATCCTTTTGACCTCTGTGTTTAGGATGACTTAGGGTTAAACTGTCAACCCTGATCAGATCATCCGAATCATGCTCAACTCAAACAGTCCTGAGACTCTTCATAAAGACTACCAGGGCCAAGGTTTTGCTAAATTGAAACACGACTGTACACAGCTTCTAAACTGGAGTGGTCAATCCCATCTTGATGCACACACCGACAAGTCAAGTACTTGACTACACCCAGCAGCCTTCCGTCATTGAATTAAAAATTCAGGTAGTCCAGTGGCTAAGTGCAGTGAGTTACTTGCAAGTCACCGTGACGGTCTCAGGTCGGAGGGATATTTATACCCATATTCCATCGGAGCAAATCTTGACAGCAGAAATAGCTCCAGAGTCGGTCACGTTCAGTGCAGATGTACCCTTACATCTCACCTGTATGCCATACCAGTGTCTCCACACTCATTGGTTAAGAGGACAACCAACCTATATGGCACACAATGACCTATGCTTGATAAACGTTGTCGTCCTTGGTAACAACATATCATTTGGTCGCGAACAGATTTAAGGACTAAACGACAAATCCTCCTTTGTCAAGTCTAAATAGTCCTAAGGACTTCACCACAACATAGGAGTTCATTAGAAGATGAAATATTTTATGATGAAAAATATCAAAATAATTTTTATTAATTTATAATTTATGTACAAATACAAAAATGAGCACAACCATCAACAGGCTGATGATTGGCTTTGGGACACTATTACCAACATAAATTAGTCTAATTTGTCCTAACTTATTTGGTTCAATTAGGTTGGTTTAAATAATGAAACCACCTTGACCCAAACTCCCTGCGCCTCCTCACATCCACTGCGCCCATTTGAATTCATGAGAAAGAATTTTTCATGAATTTTTTCTCATGCAAAGCCCTCCCCATTCCCACATTTGTGCGCCATATGAATGGATAACTTATCTCTTGTGCCTGCATGCTTATCCATCTTGTGCGCCACATAACTTACATGAGAAAAGGTTTCTCGTGAAACCTTTCCATGCACAAAGAGTCCACGCCCTTCTCTTCTCACGCCATAAGTGGATAGGGATGAGTTGGTTTGCATTTGAATTCAAAATTGATTTGAATTCAAATGTGTAACCACTTATCTTTATCCTCTCATGCGGATAAGACACGTTCGACGTTGTTTTAAAAAGGGGAGAAAGGTGGGGCATGCATAGAAATTTTTGGAGAGAAAGTTTGGGGCGTGAGGAACCTTTCTGCATGAGGTGAAGGTCCAAAACCTTCCGAGAGAAAAAGAAATAAAAGAAAGAAAAAAGGCACAGAGTTTTTCTTAGTGTACCCTAGGGTTTCAGACTGGGGTTCGGGAAGTGAGAAGGTGAGCTACGAGTGTCGTGAGCCCACCAAATTTTAGGAAGATCTTCAACATCCTCTCAAGCATGTCTATTGACAATTCAGAGTATCCAAAGAATCGATAGACATCGATCGAAGGAGTTCGATCAGCATCGGCCACCGAAAGGGCTCTACAACGAGCTAGCACTCGTGAGGAGTCGATCAGATCGAAAGCTTCATGTGGATGATCTGCAGAGGCTAGACAAGCTGTATGGCTATATCGCGATGATCAGACTCTCCCGACGATGATCAGATTACGGTGATCTACTACCCGCACAAAGGTATTGTGTTCTGAACACATTACAGTAAAGTGTTTACTGTTCAAATTCGAATTTCAAATTTAAATACATGCATGCTGTATATCATATATAGATTTTAGTGTAGGGTAAACACATGTTAATTAATTATATTAATTAATATTTTCTACTGTAAAATCATAATTTTGAAAAAGTTTAAAAATTATCATTTTACCCCTGCACTAAATTTTACTTCAAATGGTATCAGAGTGGGTTCTAAGATATGGTATATGAATTTGCATTTATAGATTAAGTTGTAATCTAAAAGTTTAAATTTGAAATTCAAAATTTAAAATTTGAATTTTGAAAGTTGTTCGAAATTCAAAATTCAAACATTTAAAATTCAAAATTTGAAATTTAAATTTTAAAATTTAAAATTCAAAATTCAAAATTTAAAAATTTAAAATTCAAAATTTGAAATTTAAAATTTGGTTGAAATTTTAAATTTAAAATTCAAAATTTAAAATTCAAAATTTGAAATTCAAAAATTTGAAATTTGTTTGAAATTTGAAATTCAAAAATTTAAAATTTAAAATTTGAAATTTAAATTTTGAAATTGGTATATTTAGATATACAAGATCCAAGTAGAAAGTAATCGAATTGGGTTGGTTGCCATGGCCGTCCGGTCATAGGAGAAAAGTAGGGTTTAAAGGCCCTCTCCTCCCATTCGATGGGGTCTCCTATGGTGGTAGGAGTGCCGCTGCAATTATATCCCATGCAGATGAAGTAGTGAAAGGACTTAATTATAAATGTTCAATTGTAAAATTTATCATGAATGTGTTAGATTAGATCTAAAGGAATATTCATGATTTATTTATATTGAGTTATTTTCTGTTATGTAATTAGCAATAGGATTGCTATTTATGAAATGTGCTGATCTATTTGTGAAATGAGTCAACATGTTTGGTGAACAGAAAATAAAACCTTTCGAATTTGAAAATTATTTTTGAAAAGCCAAATCCTGACCCATCAGTCCAAATACTTAATTAAAAGAATTAAGTGTTGTCAAGTTGGTCTAGAATTATGAATTAAGACCTAAGACAATTGCATAAACTTGTGGGTCAATGGGTTAGATGGATTAGATCCATAATTGGGTTAGACCCAAGGTTAGCTTAAGGAAATGGACCAAATTAGAGTAATTGGTCAAATCTAATCAAAAGTTGAATTAGATTAGGTCAAGGACACTCTAGACTTAACTCCAATAGTTGTAGTTGAATGGGTCCATGTCTTTAACTAGACCGAGATGGACTTAATTCATGGCTACGCGGTGGAACCCTATTTACTAAGTTGATCAAATTAAAACTAATGAACCGGTTGGTGTCTAAGGTAAGTTCGGCAGTTTGACCAGTGGTTCTTAAGTGGGAGCTACTCGCATTGATTCGATCTCTGATGAGTTAATGGCATATCCCCACCACTGATCTCACTTAGCTGGCCAACCTGGTGAGTTAGGTTTTGATTAGATCACTTGGTGATTAGGGCTCATCCATATCATTAGGTAAATCAGTGTGACTGATTTAGGTGCTCCTAATGCCGGCTTTAATTGAAACCTTTTTTAAACTGACTTAGTGAAGTCAATGGGAGGATTGAAATTGGCTGGTTAATTTCTTCTCTTCCTTCACTTAATAAAATCCTCAAAATTATTAGGTCCCTAAAATGATTAAGTTATAGTGATAACTAAGTCATAGCCTCCCATTAAGTGAGTGATAATGAGTCCATTAGTTTAATAATCATTGGAGGCCCAAAGGCCTGGTGCTTATTGACTAATGGAATTATCATTCATAGTATGATAATTTGGTTTGAGTCTTTCTGATGGTAGTCAGGTTGGTCGGCCAAAGTCAGGTCTGATCATTTATTTGTCCGATTTACCAAATCAAGTCATGTTAATGGTTGGACCTAACCAGATCTTTTTAGTGAAGGCCAAAGCCTACTGATTAGGTTCTGAGACAAAATTGATTACTAGAAGTTGTTTAGAGAAACAACTGGTTATGAACCTACCCATAGATGCACATGGGTTGACCAACCAAAGTTGGGCTCGTGTGTAGTCAGTGTGGATTCTAGTACCCACTAAGGAATTAAAGTAATTCCTCAAATTGGAGGTTGAGGCTATCCGTTCGTAAAAATATTGGGAGAAACTTTAGACTAAAGTCCAAGTCTTTAGTATTAATAATTTATGTACTAATAGAGGTCTGATTTTTCTTTATGCAGCTATGGCCACTACCCTGTCACTCCGGTCATTATTAGATAATAACAAGCTCATGGGATCTAATTTCGATAGCTGGTATCAAAAATTAAAAGTCATCCTTGAGCATCAGCGGATCCTTTATGTAGTAACGGATCCGACACCAGAGGAGCCAGCCCCGAACGCTAGAGGCACGGTACAAGACACTTACCAAAAGTGGCTCAATGACCGCACCACCGTTCGATGCATAATGCTGGCGATAATGAATGATGAGTTTAGCTGCAGGTTCGAGAATGCCCAGCCATAGGACATGCTTCAAATATTGAATGACTCTTTTGGCACGCCTGACGATGTTGAAAGGCACAAAACTAGTTGTGCTATTTTCAATACTCAGATGAGGGATGGGGCCTCAGTCACCGATCATGTACTGTACATGATCGAAATGATTGAGCGCCTAAGTAAAATGAACTTTCTCCTGCACGTACAGCTCGGTAAGGATACGATCCTTAATTCATTGCCCAAGTCCTTCTTTCCCTTCCTTACTCATTTTCGAATGACAAAGCCTGCAGTGAACTATCACGGCTTGTTGGAATTGCTGCAGAACTTTGAGAAGGACCACCAGCTCCATAAGGAGTCGGTGAATGTTGTGGGAGGGTCTTCTTCTGGTCGTCGACCCTTTGAGAAAGGAAAGAAGAACAAGAAGAACAAGAATAAGAAGGTGCAGCCGCATACTGGGACGTCTGCACAGGGTCAGACCAAGAAGTGCAAGCCCAACCAGAGCCAGGCAGAGTACTTTTTTGCAAGAAGCAGGGGCACTGGAAGAGGAACTGTCCTCTATACATTGCCTCCCTGGATCCAAACAAGCCGAAGAAGAAGCAAGGTAATTATATGATAACACCTTGTAACTTTTCTATTTGTGATACTACTGCCTGGGTATTGGATACCGGAAGCCCTTATCATATTTGCAATTCGATGCAAGGTCTGCAGGTCAGTAGGAGATTTGATGATGGCGAGAGGTTCCTGAACGTTGGAGATGGAAGCAAAGTTTCAGTTCTAGCTTTAGAAATTATGAACCTTGTAATCAATTCTCGTAATGTAATTCTAAGTGAATGTCACTATTATCCAAGCTTTTTATTAAATATTATTTCTGTAGGCTTTTTGGTCATGTACGGTTATCAATTTTTAATAAAAGAAAATGTTTGCAATATCATTTTGAATGGTGTTATAATATTTGTTGGACAACTAGATAATGGAATTTACTTACTGTCACAGCCTATTAATATGGTTCAAACCTCTGGTAAATGCCCTAGAATAGATAATGTATCATATGTCTACCTTTGGCACTGTAGGCTAGGTCATATCAATAAGAACAGGATAAACATGTTAGCTCAAGAAGGAATTCTTAAAGTTGGTGATTGTGAATCACTTTCAACTTGTGAGTCCTGTCTTCTTGGGAAGATGACCAAGTCACCTTTTACCGAAAAAGGTGAGCGAGCCAGTAAACTCTTGGGTCTGGTACATTCTGATGTATGTGAATCCATGAGCTCAAGTGCAAGAGGTGGATATTTCTACTTCATAATCTTCACAGACGACCTATCGAGGTATAGGTATGTCTATTTAATGAAGCATAAGTCGGAGTCATTTGAAATGTTCAAACTATTTCGAAATGAGGTAGAAAAATAAACTGAAAAGTGTATTAAAACTTTTCGATCTGATCGAGGAGGTGAATATCTTTCCAATGAGTTTTTGACATATTTAAGAGAGAATGGGATTCTCTCTCAGTGGACTCCTCCTGGAACACCACAGCATAATGGTGTGTCTGAAAGGAGGAATCAGACCTTGTTAGACATGGTCCGATCCATGATGGGGTTTGTTGGTCTGTCGATCTTCCTCTGGAGATATGCACTTGAATCGGCTTGTTACCTTCTAAATAGGATTTCGAGTAAGTCTGTAACCAAAATGCCATATGAGTTATGGATAGGACGTAAGCTAGTACTCTCGCACCTTAGGGTTTGGGGGTGTCCGGCTTATGTTAAACATTTAATTACGGACAAGCTTGGACCTAGGTCTGACAAGTGTAATTTCATAGGGTACCTAAAAGAGATCAAAGGATATTATTTCTACCTAGCTGATGAGCAAAAAGTGTTTGTCAGCCTTAAGGCAATCTTTTTAGAAAAGGAGTTCCTTGGTGAAGGGACTGTTGCCTCTAAGGTCAAACTTGAGAAAGTTCGGCAGGTGGAAAAATTGACACAAGTAGCTGAACCTGAACCGGATTTGATTAGATCAGATTCAGAGCCCATTGTTCCTGCACCCTTAAGGCGATCTGGTAGAGTACCACGTCAACCGGACAGATACTATAGTTTCTTAGTCCAGGATGGAGACCTATCGAACTTGATGAAAATGATGAGGATCCGATCACCTACATGGATGCAATGCAGAGACCTGACTCTGAGAAATGGCTAGAGGCCATGAAATCCGAAATGGAGTCCATGAAGGTCAACGATGTGTGGACATTGGTTGACCCACCCAAAGGAGTAAAATCCATAGGGTGTAAGTGGGTCTTCAAGAGGAAGAGGGGCGCAGACGGAAAGGTGAAAATCTATAAAGCCCATCTGGTTGCCAAGGGATATCATCAACGTTATGGTATAGACTATGACGAGACATTTTCTCCTGTGACAATGCTCAAATCCATTCGGATTATGCTTGTGATAGCTGCCCATCTGGACTATGAAATCTGGCAGATGGATGTGAAAATAACTTTCCTAAATGGAGAGCTAGACGAAGAGGTGTATATGATACAACCTGAAGGATTCACATCTACAGATGAGTCTAAGGTGTACAAGCTACAGAGGTCCATTTATGGACTTAAGTAGGCATCCCGAAGTTGGAACATACATTTTGATAGGATGATCAAGATGTATGGCTTCTTTAAGAATGGAGAAGAGTCCTGCATTTATAAGTGGGCTAATGGTCCAGTAGTAGTATTTTTTGTATTGTATGTGGATGACATTCTCTTAATCGAGAATGATGTCCCTGCGTTACACAAAATAAAGATTTGGCTATCGTCACAATTCTCCATGAAGGATTTGGGAGAAGCTTCCTACATCCTAAGGATGAGGATCTATAGAGATAGATCTAAAAGGCTGCTTGGCTTATCCCAGTCCACGTACATTGATACTATGCTGAAAAGGTTCAGCATAGAGAATTTCAAGAAAGGCTATCTACCGATAGGCCATGAAATTTCTCTCTCGAAAAGGGATTGTCTGACAACACCTCAAGAGAGAGCGTATGGATAGAATTCCATATGCTTCGGTAGTGGGATCTATCATGTACGTCATGACATGTACACGACCAGATGTGGCATACTCACTAGGGGTAGTGAGTGGATACCAATCTGATCCAGGGGAGAATTATTGGAAGATTGTTAAAACCATCTTGAAGTATTTAAGAAATACTAAGGACCAGTGGCTTGTTTATGGTGAATCGAATTTGAGACTTATAGGGTTTACAGACTCTAGTTTTCAGTCTGATCACGATGACAACAAGAGTGTGTCGGGATTTATTTTTACCCTTAATGGTGGGGTTGTCTGCTGGAAAAGTTCCAAGCAGCACACTGTGGCTGATTCAGTTTGCGAGGTGGAGTATGTCGCTGCATCAGATACTGCCAAAGAAGCGGTGTGGCTGAAAAAATTCATCACCGAGCTTGGAGTGGCACCCTCCCTTGTTGGTCCAGTTCTGCTCTACTGTGACAGCTCTGGAGCCATTGCTCAGGCGAAGGAACCAAAGGCACACCAGCGGACGAAGCATATTCTGCGTCGCTACCATCTCATCCGAAAAATCATGGATCGAGGTGATGTCGACCTTCAGAAGATCGATGGAAAGGAGAACCTGACTGATCCATTCACTAAAGCCATTGCGGTGAAGGAGTTCGATGACTTCAAGTCGAAGATGGGTATTAGATACTGCATCGATTGGCTTTAGGCCAAGTGGAAAATTATTGGGAATAGTATCCCAAAGCCAATCATCAGCCTATTGACGGTTGTGCTCTTTATTGTATTAGTACATAAATCATAAATAAATAAAAGTTATTTTGATATTTTTTATCACAAATTATCATCTTCTAATGAACTCCTGTGTTGTGGTGAAGTCCTTAGGACCATTTAGACTCGACAAAGAAGGATTTATCGTTTAGTCCTTAAATCTGTTCATGACCAAATGATACATTGTTATCAAGGACAACAATATTTATCGAGCATAGGTCGTTGTGTGCCATATAGGTTGGTTGTCCTCTTAACCAAGGAGTGTGGAGACACTGATATGGCATACAGGTGAGATGTAAGGGTACATCTGCACTGAACATGATCGACTCCGAAGCTATCTCTGCTGTCAAGATTTACTCCAATGGGATATGGGTATAAATATCCCTCTGACCTGAGACCGCCATGGTGACTTGCAAGCAACTCACTGCACTTAGGCACTGGACTACCTGAATTTCTAATTCAGTGATGGAAGGCTGTTGGGTGTGGTCAAGTACTTGACTTGTCAGTGCGTGTGTCAAGATGGGATTGACCACTCTAGTTCAGGAGCTATGTACAGTCATGTTTTAATTTAGTAAAATCTTAGCCAGGGTAGTCCTAGTGAGGAGTCACAGGACTGATTGAGTTGAGCACGACTCGAATGATCTAATCAGGATTGACAGTTTAACCCTGAGTCATCCTAAACACAGGGGTCAAAAGGGATGAATTATACAGTAACCATATTCACGTAGGTTCTGAGTGTTGCGATTATGACTATTCAACCTATCCAGTCGTCGGGTACCATTGCTAGATGGTCACTTCGATTAGTACAGGAATTGGTTCCTGTACTACCGGCTTAGGTTCGAACCTGCGGGGTCACATACATTAGAGGTTCCTATCTGATCTGATGGCTGATGAAGAGTCTTAATATTCGTGGACTATGAGTCCTGCGTGTCTGGGACTCTGTGATCGAGAATCAAGATTCTCTGATCACAAGTCCCACATATTTTGGGTACCGGGGTCAAGAGTCCCACTGGTTTGGGACTCTTCGATCAAGGTTTCATATTGATGAACTTTGATACTCGATTGCCCATCAGATTTAGACTCAATATTTATGAGAGATTTAATTAGTGATTTGATCGTTAATTAACTTAATTTGATTGAGTAATTATTTTTGGATCAAGTCCAATTGAATTGGATTCAGTTGGGTTTGACCCGATTAGGTTAAGAGTTGACCTAATCATCGAGATGGTTTGGTCCCTGATTTGATTAGGGGTTGGGCTTAGTCAATTTTTGATTTGATTAGAATTTTATTAAGCCTAATTAAGCCTAATTAAGTTAGGTTTAAATTAGTCTAATTGGGCCTAACTTATTTGGTTCAATTAGGTTGGTTTAAATAATGAAACCATCTTGACCCAAACTCCCTGCGCCACCTCATATCCACTGCACCCATTTGAATTCACGAGAAAGAATTTCTCGTGAATTTTTTCTCATGCAAAGCCCTCCCCACGCTCACATTTGTGCGCCATATGAATGGATAACTTATCTCTTGTGCCTTCATACTTATCCATCTTGTGCGCCACATAACTTACACGAGAAAAGGTTTCTCGTGAAACCTTTCTATGCACAAAGAGTCCACGCCCTTCTCTTCTCATGCCATAAGTGGATAGGGATGAGTTGGTTTGCATTTGAATTCAAACTTGATTTGAATTCAAATGTGCAACCACTTATCTTTATCCTCTCACGCGGATAAGACACGTTCGATGTTGTTTTAAAAAGGGAAGAAAGGTGGGGCGTGCGCAAAAAGTTTTGGAGAGAAAGTTTGGGGCATGAGGAACCTTTCTACATGAGGTGAAGGTTTAAAACCTTTCGAGAGAAAAAGAAAAAAAAGAAAGAAAAAAAGGCGCATAGCTTTTCTTAGTGTACCCTAGGGTTTCAGCCTGGGGTTCGGGAAGTGAGAAGGTGAGCTACGAGTGTCGTGAGCCCACCAAATTTTAGGAAGATCTTCAACATCCTCTCAAGCATGTCTACTAATGATCCAAAGCATCCAAAAAATTGGCAGACATCGATCGAAGGAGTTCGATCAGCATCGGCCGTCGAAAGGGATCTACAACGAGCTAGCATTCGTGAAGAGTCGATCAGATTGAGAGCTTCGTGTGGACGATCCACAGAGGTCAGACACATTGTGTGACTACATCATGATGATCAGACTCTCTCGATGGTAATCAGATTGCGAAGATCTACTACCCGCACAAAGGTATTGTGTTCTGAACACATTATAGTAAAGTGTTTACTGTTCAAATTCGAATTTCAAATTTAAATGCATGCATGCTGTATATCATATTTAGATCCTAGTGTAGGATAAATATATGTTAATTAATTAGATTAATTAATATTTTCTATTGTAAAATCATAATTTTAAAAAAGTTTTAAAATTACCATTTTACCCTGCACTGAATTTCGCTTCATCTTTATCCTTTCACGCGGATAAGACGCGTCTTGCACTGTTTTAAAAGAGAAGAGAAGGTGGGGCGTGCATAGAATTTTTTTGAGAGAGAATAGTGGGCATGAGGAAGCCTTGTGCATGAGTTGGAAGTTCAAAAACTTTCGAAAGAAAAAAAAAGAAAAGAAACAAAAGTGGGTGCAGGGTTTTCAGTGAGTACCCTAGGGTTTCTGCCTGGGGTTCGGGAAGTGAGAAAGTGAGCTACGAGTGTCGTGAGCCCACCAGATCTCAGGGAGAGCTTCATCAACCTCTCAGGTATATCTGCTAATGATCTAGAGTATTCGAGAAATCGATAGATCAAGATCGTAGGAGTTCGATCAGCATCAACCATCGAAAGGGTTCTGCAACGAACTAGCATTCATGAGGAGCCGATCAGATCGGAAGCTTCGTGTGGATATCCGCAGAGACCAGACACACTGTGTGGCTACATTGCAATGATCGAACCTTCTCAATGGTGATCAGACTACGACGATCAACTATCTGTACAAAGGTAATGTGTTCTGAACACATAACAGTAAAAAGTTTACTGAAGAATTCGAAATTTCAAATTTAAATGCATGCTATATATATCATATTTAGATCCTTATGTAGGGTTAATACATGTTAATTAATTAGATTAATTAATAATTTTTACTGTAAAATTATAATTTTGAAAAAGTTTTAAAATTATCATTTTATCCCTATACTAAAATTCACTACATGTGATCCACTGGATTTCAAATCTAGCCAGCAGTGGACTCAAACTTTCGTCGTAACCCTGATCCGATGAGATTAGAACACCTGAAGAGTTTCAATCAACTTGGACTCTTCCAAATTGATTTCACAATCAAATTCTTTCAATTTTTATCAAGCTCACGAGTCAATATTGATATCTAGCAATATGTCATGACTATCCGAAAGAATTGAAATTTTGATAAAAAATTACCAAAATACCCTTCAATGGCAAGTTTCTGTGTAATTCAATTCTTCAGTCAAATAACTTCCCATATAAGCTATGGGCATGAAAATATGTCAAACCCAATCACTTTTCTTTATATATTTTGATCTGAAGGTGATGATTCAGTTGATGATATATTAAAAAATTTTTTCTAATTATCACCCTGCTTTGGCCAAAGACTTTCGAATTACCGTCCTATGAGATCACATAGAATGTTCGCTCCCCTTATTAGGAGTGACTAATCCCTTATTGATTACTCACAATCTCTATGCACACTTCACCATATTCAGAACACCCCATACAAAGATCAAAGAATCAAGTTAGGTAGTGAGCCAAAATATGGATCCATATACACAAGGTACCATGGTGACCTCAGATCAAAGGATCACTTACACAACTCTCACTAGAGAATTATCAGTTGACATGTAAATAAGACTCCATCTGATTATTCTCTTCCAGGTCAATTTAGTGAACTCATTTTCTAATAAGCACCCATATTCTTGTATTAGTGTCACCACACAAGTGGTTGTAAGATCAACCATCCTCATTTCTGAGCATACATAGGATATGTCAGTCTTACCGATATCATTGATCTCTGACTCAATGTACCAACGACTAGAAATATTTTAGATCAGGACTATAAAGAATTTAGGTCTCACTAATATGATCTCATCACGACCCTAAAACCGTTGCCCTGACCTATGGAGTTCATTATAATCTTAAAATTAATAAGATGCAGCATATAATTAATCAAAAATATCAATTTTGTTAATAATATTAATATCAATTATATGAGTTTGGAAGATAAATTATAATAAATACCCTATCGCATCCCATATGTGATTGGCTTGTAGGACATAATTCTTTCAATCTTCCACATGCACTAAAGCCAATCGCCCCTATACTTGATACCCATGCTATCAAGGTGGCGGTCATACTACTGCATTGATAAGATCTTAGTGAACGGATCCATTATATTGTTCTTGATGTCAACTCGCTCCATGATCACATTGCATCTTTCGACTATCGCTCGAATGAGGTAGAACCGTCTTAGGATGTGCTTGAATTTATGATGAGACCTTGGTTCTTTGACTTGAGCAACTGCCCCAATATTATCATAATAAAAAGATACTGGTTGTTCAATTTCTAGAACCATATCCAACTCTGTGATGAATTTCTTCATCCAGATGGCCTCCTTAGCAGCCTCATTTGCAGCAATATACTTAGCCTCAGTGATCGATTCAACAACAGTTTACTATTTAAAATTTTTTCAACTTACTGTACCACCATACAAGGTGAACACATATCTAGATATCGATTTGCAATCATCCAGATTAGATTGAAAACTAGAATCGGTATAACCTTTCAGTTTTAAATCAAATCCACCATATATTAGAAAAACATCTCTAGTTCTTCTCAAGTACTTGAGTATGTTTTTCATAGCTTTTCAATGATCCTTCTTGGGATTAGCCTGAAATCTGCTTACAATGCCTAAGGCATAAGCCACATCAGGCCTGGTACATAACATAGCATATATTATTGATTCTACTGTCGAAGCATAAGGAGTAAAACTCATTCTATTTCTCTCTTCAGGTGTCTTAGGAGACATCTTCTTAGAGAGTTGTATGCCATGACCTATGGGCAAGTAACCTCTTTTATTTTTCTCCTTGTTGAACCTATTCAACACAAGATCAATATACCTAGACTGGGACAAGCCCAGTATTCTTTTCGATCTAGCCCTATAGATCTTTATACCAAGTATATAGGATTCTTCATCCAAGTCTTTCATGAAAAACTTTTGTGATAGCCAAGTCTTGACTGATTGCAACATCGAGATATCATTCTCAATGAGCAGTATGTCATCCACATACAAGACCAAAAAGACAATAGCACTCCCACTACTCCTCTTGTACACACAAGATTTATCCATATTTTTTATGAAACCAAATAATTTGATTGTCGCATCAAAATGGATATTCCAGCTCCTCGATGCTTGCTTTAATCCATATATGGATCTATTTAGCTTGCATATCTGATTTGCTCTTTCACTTAAGATAAATCCTTCTGGCTGAGTCATATAGATTTTTTTCTCAAGGTTTTCATTAAGGAAGGCAGTCTTGACATCCATCTGTCAAATCTCATAGTCATGGTATGTTGCAATAGCAAGCATTATCTGAATAGACTTGAGCATGGCTATCGGCAAAAAGGTTTCTTCATAATCAATACCTTATTTTTGTCTGAAATCTTTTGCCATAAGCCTGGCCTTATAGGTCTCTACCTGGCCATCTACTCCAATCTTTTTTTTTGAAGACCTATTTGCAGCCTATTGGGGTCACACCCTCAGGCGCATCAACCAACATTCAAACTTGGTTGGCATACATGGAGTCCATTTCGGATTTCATGGCATTGAGCTACTTGTCAGAGTCACCACTCATGACAACTTCCGAATAGGTCGTAGGCTCATTATTCTCAATGATGTGGGTTGTGTTGTCATCCTCAATGACAAACCCATACCTGAGTGGTACACTACACACTCTACTCAACCTTCAGAGAGGAGGTGTGTGTAGTGACTGTGCCTCAACAATGGGTACATCTGGTTGAGAACCATCTGGTGAATCCTGGATTGATTGTAGGTTTTGAACTTCCTCAAGTTCAATAGACCTCCTACTGCCTCCTTCTTGGATAAACTCTTTTTTCAAGAAAATGGCATGCCTACCAATAAATATCTTTTATTGAGTAGGGTTATAGAAGTAGTATCTTATACTCTCCTTGGGATAATCTACAAATCTATATTTTTTTGATCTAGCATCCAGCTTATGTCCATCAATATTTTTCATATAAGCTGGGCGGCCCCAAATCTTAAGACGTTTAAGATTTGATCTTTTTTCTTTTCATATTTTATATGGAGTGCTAGAAACAGATTTTGAAGGTACTTTATTTAAAATATATGCTGCAATCTCGAGGGCGTATCCCCAAAAGGATAATGGAAGATCCATGAAATACATCATGGACCGCACCATATCTAATAAGGTACGATTCTTCCTTTCTGTAATTCTATTTAATTATGAAGTATAAGGAGGTGTCCATTAAGAGAGTATACTATTTTATTTTAAATAATCAAGAAACTCACTAGATAAGTATTCTCCTCCTTGATCTGATCGAAGAGCTTTAATACTTTTACCAGTTTATTTTTCGATCATTCTTTGATACTCTTTAAATTTATCAAAGGCTTCAGATTTGTATTTCATTAAATACACATATCCAAACCTAAATATATCATTAGTTAATGTGATGAAGTAAGAGTATCCACCTCTAGCTTGAATTAATATTAGACCACACACATCAGTATGTACAAGGTCCAAAATATCACTCGCTCGATCTCCATGTCCAGTAAATGAAGTCTTGATCATTTTTTTCATGAGGCAAGATTCACAAGTTCCATATGATTCATAATCATAAGGATAAAAAAAATTATCTTTGTATAACTTGTTAATCCTTGACTCATTTATATGACCAAGTCAGCAGTGTCAGAAGTATGTGACATTCACATCCTCTCTCTTTTTTTTCTTCATATTATCAACATGAAGCATATTATCATTAAGTGAAAGAAACATAAGACCATTATCAATAAAAGTACTTCCACAATATTCATTAAAAAAATATATAGAACAACCATTGTTCTTTACAATTATTTCAAAATCTTGTTCCAATAACAATGGTATAGAAATAATATTTCTAATAATATTTAGAATGTAATAACAGGTCTTTAGTTTCAAAACTTTTTTCGAAGGCAACTTCAAAACCCTGGTTTCTATGGCTTCGGCTTGAATGGACTCTCTACTTGCATCAAACAGCTCGAAATCATTTTTATTCATATTCCTTATTCCCTGTAGACTCTGCAATGATTTGTAAAGGTGTGAACCACAAGCGGTATCCAATATCCAAGAATTTGACATTGAAGTACTTAATGATAAATTAATTTATATCATATACAAACTTTTAGCAATATTTACTGATTTCACAGTTGCAAAGTACTCCTTGTAATTTCTCTTCTAGTGGCCCTCCTTGCCACAGTGATAACAAGTACCTTTGGTGAAGACCTTCTTCACCTTCTTCTTGGAGATGCCAGCCTTAGAGTTCAGTTTTTTCTTAGAATCCTTCTTCGCTTTCTTCTTGCTGATCTTATCAATATGAAGAACCTGAGCCTTTTTATCCTTGAATTGGCTCTCCATTATTTTTAACATATTCAACAGCTTAGGTAAGCTGATATTCAGTTTGTTCATATGATAATTAATGACAAACTGAGAAAAGAAGTCAGGAAGAGACTACAGGATTAAATCCTGGCTCAGTTCACCATCTATGACAAAATCTAGTTATCCCAGATGAATGATCAAATTAATCATCTTTAGGACATGTATTTGCATGGAAGAGCCTTCAGTCATACGGGCACGAAATAACTGCTTCGATATCTCATATCGAGCAGTTCGACTTTGCTCCCCATATAACTCCTTAAGAGAATAGAGGGAACGTCCATGTCCTCATGCTGCCTCTGGAGCTCATTGCTTATGGAGGTAAGCATGATACATTTGACAGTCACACTGTCATCTTTCTACATCTTGTATGTGATCCTTTCCTTCTCGAAAGCATCTTCCCCAAGAGAATCTAGAGCAGGTGTATTCAGAATATAGAAGACGTTTTTCTGAGTGAGAATAATTCTCAAGTTCTTTAACTAATCGACATAGTTGGGTCCGATCAACTTGTTAGCATCTAGGATACCTCTAAGGGACAGTGAGGATGCCATAAGTGTAGTTAATCTATAATGATAAGAATACAATACAAGCAGACAACTCATGAAGACATTCATAACTTGACTAGAACTTTTATCTAATTATGTCTCTCACTATTTTATCGAACTTCATATCCCTCAAATATGAAAATTGAGAAACATATTAATGTTTCTTAGTGGGGTTGAGATTCCTATTCCTCACAAACACCTTAGGGATAGCACAACAAGTATTCATGAGTTCAAGAGTAGGTAACTCTTTACCAATTGTACCTTTATAATTCTCAACATCTTTCATTCTAGCCTCTAGATCACATATAGTCTTGTAGATAGCACAACAAACTATAGTGTTCTAGTTAAGTTGATCCTTCAATCCTATATAGTAATACTTAAATAATACTGCCCTTGTGGATAGCACAACAAAGCAATACTATTCAAATATGCCATAAGCATCAATATGCACTTGATTAACATCATGTCAATTTTTATAGTAAGCCTTGTGGATAGCACAACAAGCTCACTAAGATCTTGACATACTCTATCAACCAAGTTTGAAGGAAGGCCCTTGTAGTGTCTACATCACTAATCAATCTATGTCTGAAATTTAAGAAGACTAAATTGACCAGGTAAGTAGGTGGGAGGCTCCTCATAGCTTTTCTAGACACCAATAGAGTTGGTCAGGCCAGCATACGGATCTAATTAGAAAACTACCTTTTATGTTTTTCTTGATACCAATTGATCTTAAGAATTTGACTTTTGATTTAAAAGTGAATTCCGATATTACAACTTAATATAATTTTATGAGAGACTTTAAACTGATCTCGACACATCCTAACTATATAAGCGCATAAAATGTGCACTACAAATTATGCAAATTTGCATGCTTCTACTATTCAAAATAGCAATTATATTATCATGCCAAAAAATATATAAGAGTACAATCAAAGTCATAACATATGACTAACAAATTCAGATAATATAACATACTCTAATCTAATTAGGCATGCATAACACCCTTATTAGCTATACATTGATTTAATCATCATGCAACCATGATAATAAAATTCTAAATTATTATAAATTTATAATTTAATAATTAAAATTTAGAATCATGGTTCACAAAAAGTCAAAAATATTTTTTTGAGTTTGAAGAATCAATGCAATAACAATGCTACATTTTTGGCAGGATATGAATAAGAACAATTCTAAGCTACTATATTGCACTTGTTTGATCGAATTAGATAAGGGTGTCTCTGATACCACTGTCAAGTTTCAGCCGCATAGTAAAAAATAATTTTTAAAATTTTTAAAACACTCAAATCAATAGCTTTATTAAATAAAACCATTGAGCCAAATCCAAAACCCTAGAATCACCTTGTCGAACATGATCAAAGCAAATTCAAGCATGCAAAGAGATAGAATATTATATTTTAATCATAATAAAAAAGTATTATATTGATGTTTTCCACAAGACCCCAAGGTAGAAGTCCTCCAATAGTGATCCACACGGAAGTTGGCCAAGGTCCTTCCCAATCGGTGCGCAGTCGCAGCCTTATCTTCTTAAGAACACTGCTATCTTTAAACTTGCATCACGATCGCACCAAACCCCAGATGCTTTTGATCTTACCATCAAAATGATACTAAAAAGACACTCTTCAGATGTTATACAATCTAGGATTTAATTTTTAGCTCTAATATATGAAAAAATTAAATCCTAGGGCACTCCAGCAACACTTGCTAAAAATCTCACCACCCTTAAAGCAAATTTTGCCACTCAAATTCCTCTCTTTTTTTTCTCAGAATTTTTTTAGATTTTTTATAATGATTTAAACATCCCTTCTCTCTAGATCACCCAAAAACATCAACCAGAAGACATTTAAGGCATCCCTTATAAATAGGGGACTAGGAGACATTATATGGGATGAAGGGGTGCCAACTTTTGGCGCTCCAAATTTCCACATACCAAATAAATTCATCGAGTGAATTTTTAGTGATTTAGATACTTGAAGCAGAAGGAATCTTTCTTATCTATGTGTCATAAAAATTTCATTAATTTTTGGCATTAAAACATAGGATTTTTGATTTATCTTCTAAGGCAACGTGTTTAATAAAGAGCCTTCTTTAAGAAGGACTCTTTATTTCTCACGCTGATTTGAGGTGGGCGGTAATTATATTTTTGTGTGGCTTTTGGTAAACATAGAGAAGTCCTTCTCCACTTAAAATTGGTCTAAGTTGGATAAAGATACAATCCAAATTGACCCAATCCCATTAGGTCAAAGCCAACTGGTCTAGGTTAGCTCAAATACTTTGAACCAAACCAATTTGAGAACTTGGGTTAATACAATATGCTAGCATATCAAATTAATCCATAAAATTTATATTAAACTCTAATTAAATTATATCAAGGTCAAATCCTAAAGTGTGTGATCCATTGGGTTTCAAATCTAGCCAGTAGTGGATCCGGACTTTCGACGTAACCCTAATCCGATGAGATTAGGTCACCCGAAGAATCCCAAACAACTTAGACTCTTCCAAATTATTTCAGAATCAAATTTTTTCAATTTTTGTTAAGTCCATAAGTTAATATTAATGTCTAGTAATATATCATGACTATCCAAAAAATTTAAAATTTTAGTAAAAAATTATCAAAATACCCTTCAGTGGCAAGTTCCCGTGTAATTTAATCCTTCAGTCAAACAACATCCCAGATGAGCTATGAAAATAAAAATATGTCAAAACCAATCACTTATCTTTATGTATCTCAATCTGAAGGTGATGATTCAGTTGATGATATATTAGAAATCTTTTTCTAATTATCACCCTACTTTGGCCAAAGACTTCCAAAATCACCGTCATATGAGATCACATAGGATGTTCGCTCTCCTTATTAGGAGTGACTGATCTCTTATTGATCACTCACAAGCACCAACCCCACATATCTCACACCCAAACCTTTCTTAACAACCAAGGGACCTAATTCTTTAAATCATAGGCATTCAAATCCAGATCAATGGATAGATGGGCGTTGAGATAAGGTTGTGTTTGCAAAAAAAAATCTTTCTCACAATTAGCGCACATCCCACCTTCTCTTATTTTTTGTCACACAAAAATAATTTTTTACATGCCTAATCAGATATGATTTAATCCTATTTTGAATCATAGTCAAATAAAAAAAAATTAGAAGAAAAAAGAATTCCAGATAAGGTGGGGCGCCAACTATTGGCGCCCCCTCCCCTTTCACACACACAAGAAAAGAAGGATGAGAAAAATAATTCCTCTCTTCCCTTTTTGGCATGATTTCTAAAGAGAGAGTCCTAGGAGACCTGGGCTCTTCGAGTCATGGTTCTTCTAGTTCAAGTTGAGCCTTAATTGGATTAAAATTGAGTCCGAATCGAGTCAAAATCAAAAAGGCTATCAAGCCTGATCCAATCAAGCTTGAAATCTAAATCTGATTTGGATAATTGAACATAATTAATATTAAATTAAATTAAATCTAATTAAATTAAATTAAATTTAAACTAATTAAAACTTAATTTATAATTTAATCAGCCTTAATAAAATTATAATATTTGTAATTGAGTCCCTGTGCTAACAATTAGCAGCTGCCAAAACTGTAACGATTATAAATTAGCAGTTTTTAAAATTCAAACTATCAATCCGATTGATAATTCGAATATAATCCAAGTCATTGACCAGATCATGCTCCTTTTGTGTGTGACCCCTCAAGTTCTATTCTATCTGGTTATGAGACATACCGTGATCTCCATCACAGTATCATTGAAACTCTTTTCGATGGGCTAAAATGATTTCAACTCACCTCAACAAAGATCATTGATCCGAAAATGATCTTAGTGAGTTCTCATGATCCATCAGTGATGTCTAGCAATATGTAGTGATAATTTAACAGAACAGAAAAGTGAACCCCTAGGTGCAGTTATCGTGTGATACAATCTCTCTATCGAGAGTCTCGACTTGATGGAGGTCATGTGAAACTCGTCAAATCTAATTGTTAGTCATATGCTAGATTAGCTCGACTCGAGTTTATTTGTGAATCTAGTGAAAATTCTTTTTCAATATTCACACTTACTCTGGTCAGAATTTTTTTGATCTTAGTCTTATGAATTGCATAGGATTTCTTCTTTTCTACTAAGATCGATAGATTCCATCTAGGTGCATCCTACTCTAAACAGCAAATCTAAACTTACAATAGCCAACATACATAGCAAGGATCCGAATAGCTAGGGACCAAGAGAATGTGCAGTCAAACTAAGTAGCCTCACTGCGAATAGTCAATAACCGCAGGTCAAAGGACTAGTCACACCACTGCAGTATCAAGAAAGATCACTGATGAGTGAGTAGACATCCAAGTGGTTTCTTGTGTTGGTCATGCTCAGTGTAAGTTATTCTCTAACAACTATTTACACTCTCACCCCAATGTCTCTAAACCACAGACTTGAGACTCATCTGCCCAAAAGGAAGGTGATCCGTACACTGATCTTGAATGGATTGATTGTTGTCCTCCATGACGATTCTTTGATCAGGAGCATTTAGAAATTAACCACTAATGATGTATGTCTCAAATTCTCAACTCTTTGAGAATATACAAAATTATTTTTATTAATTTTTAGGATAAATCATGGACGCATATTATATGATTGGTTATAAAGACTACCCATCAAGTACAAAACATGCCCTAGAGAAAAGGTATGTGTCAGCTAATATTGGCTTCTAGGGCACATATCTAACAAACTCCCACTTGCACTAAAGCCAATCTGCCATATACCTCAACCCCATCTTCTGAAGACAGACTTCGGTGTTTAGCTGGCTAAGTGACTCGGGCCTACCACATATCATGTGGAGTCTACTCTCTGTACCTCCATATATTTCTACTTGAGGTAATCGTGTATATCTCTGTTCTATGTGCATGAACTTCTGGTGAGACCTTGGCTTCAGTAATACATTCGTAGATTTTTCGAACCCTATAGCCGCGGAAGGTCTGCTCCCCGTCGGGGTCCCCTTGAGATGGAGTTGATAATCCCAATTGGAGGTCGATCTTCAGGCTGCTCCTCCCTCCTTGGTGGTTTCGACTGCGGTAGGGCCCTAGGCCAATCTTCCTTTCCTTCAGATCAGCGTCGAATGAATCTGTCGAGCTGATCTCGTCTAATGAGCTCCTCAATCTCGTCTCGGAGCTGAATACACTCCTCCGTGTCGTGGCCGTGGTCACGATGATAGAGGCAGAATTTGTTTGGGTTGTGCTTCTCAGGATGCGAGCGCATCCTCTCCGGCCTTGGGAGTTGCTCCCTGACCTCCATCAGCACTTGAGCTTTTGAGGTGTTGAGAGGGGCGTAGCTATGGAACCTTCTAAGAGGAGAGCCTTGCCGAACTCGACGGTCTGGGCTTCTCTACTTACGAGCTCGAGGGGTAGTCCGGACGTGCCTATGTCCGGGAGGAGTTCGAGAATGTGGCTGAGCTTCACTCGACCCTTTTTCAACTGTGGGTTTGCCCGAGTCTCCCGCCTGCCGCTCTCTCACGATCTCCTCATCCTTCATCTTGAAGGCTTCTTCCGCTCGGGCATATCCTTCGGCCCGAGCCAGCAAATCAACAAAATCCCTGGGGTACTTCTTTTTCAAGGAGAATAGAAGGTCATTCTTCTGAAGGCCGCCTTTCAGAGCGGCCATCGCGATCGATTGGACTAAGTTCCGGACCTCCAATGCAGTGACGTTGAAACGGTTGATGTAAGCCCGAATGGATTCTCCCTCTCTTTGCTTGATGTTGATGAGGGACTTTGAACCTCTCTGGAGACACCGGCTGCTAACAAAATGAGCCACAAACTGGTGGGTCATCTGGTCAAAGGAAAAGATGGTACCTGGCTTCAACACCGAATACCAGTTCCTTGCTGCTCCCTTCAGGGTGGATGGAAAAGCTCGGCACAGAATGGCGTCTGACGCGCCATGGAGCAGCATCATTATCCGAAAGGCCTCCAGGTGGTCAACCAGGTCTGAGGTCCCGTCATAGCTTTCGAATTGGGGGAGCTTGAAGTTAGGCAGGATCGGTTCCTGCATGATCATTTGAGAGAAGGGTGGGTAAGTATAGATGTCCTCACCATAAGCAGGGGGAGCATGGTGGAGTTCTTCGATCCGTCGATTCATCTCCTGGAGCTTTCAATCCAGAAAGTCCTCTCGACTGCGGGTCTCGAGGGTCTCTGGGCAGAATGGAGGTAGAGATCCTCTGGGAGTAGAATCGTGATCAGACTGAGGGCTCTCCACCCTCGGATTTGTCTTTTCGGGAAAGATGGGGCGACTGGCCCAAGTGGCCCACCCTACTATCGGATTTTAGAATTTCGACGATGTTCTCTCCAACCGCACTAACGTCTGTGGCTGTCGTTGCTGTTGCATGGCCTGCACCGCTTCAGTGAAGCCTCTGACCTGCTGAACTAGCAGGTCAAATTGCTCCGTGCCGACCGTCGATGCCGGAGGAGGAGGAGGAGCCTGAGAAATTGGAGGTGAGGCCGGAGCCTGAGATCTGGTAGCGGAGGTCGTGGATCGCCTGGTGGATACCCTACGGGGAGGCATCGGGTGAAGATCTAGTAGGAGAAGGAGAAGAGGATGTCGGAGAAGATGATTGGAATCAGTCCCATTGAGCACTCCTTTAAGAACAAGGGTACTGCGAAGACACAGCGCCCTTCCTCTATCGCCAATTCTGTTGGTGCAGAATTTCGTCGAAGCTGGAGAAGCTAGAGTCGGGATACCACGGCCGCCGTCGGGACCTGCAAGGAAAGTCTAAACTGGAGGTGGGGGTGCTCTGGCAAGACCCTCCGACGCTCAAGTCAGTACTCTGCTTCAACAGAAATGGAGTGCTCGAGGAAAAATTTTAGCAGAGTTTTGAGATAGAGATCAGAGGTTAGAGAAGAACGTATCTGGGGGTCCTTATTTATAGATGGAGAGTGTAACCGATTGACAGCGATGTCTGTAACCACTTGGTAGTGGGCTGTTCAGAGCCGCCTGGAGTTTGTTACGGAGAGTAGTGGCGTTAGGGGTCGTTTAGGGCCACGTGGAGTTGGTTACGGAGAGTGGAGTGGTGGCCGTTGTCGTAGCTTGCCAGAGAGTAGTGGAGCCACGTAAAATCCATTGTAGAGAGTGGAGCAGAGAGCGGCCCTCGTCATGGCTTGCCAGAGAGTGGTGGAGCCACGTGGAATCCATTGCAGAGAGTGGAGCAGGGTAGCGGCCCTCATCGTGGCTTGCTAGGGAGTTCGGATTTGTCAGCTGAAGCTCGGCTGAGATGTCTAAGGGAGCGGAATGGCTCTCTGTCTCATCGATCCAGGAGAAGCTCGGATATTTCTGAGGTCGCTGATGAGCCTACTGTGGTCGGAGGCCTTGGGCGTTAAGGTTACAGGTGAGAACCATCTGCTGTAGAGACTCGGATGAAGACTTTCAGTTGGCAAAGTCCGATAGGAGCCCAATTGCTAGGAAAGTCCGTCTGGGATCTACCTGGCGTGGAAGCTCGTCTGAAGATTATCCATCACCAACCGGTTCATTAGTTTTAATTTGATCAACTTATTAAATAGGGTTCCACCGCGTAGCTATGAATTAAATCCATCTTGATCTAGTTAAAGACATGGACCCTTTCAACTACAACTATTGGAGTTGAGTCTAGAGTATCCTTGACCTAATTTAATTCAACTTTTGATTAGATTTGATCAATTACTCTAATTTAGTCCATTTCTTTAAGCTAACCTTAGGTCTAACCCAATTATGGACTTAATCCATCTAACCCATTGACCCATAAGTTCATGCAATTGTCTTAGGTCTTAATTCACAATTCTAGACCTACTAGACAACACTTAATTCTTTTAATTAAGTATTTAGGCTGATGGGTCAGGATTTGATATTTTGAAAATAATTTTCAAATTTGAAAGGTTTTATTTTTTGTTCACCAAATATGTTGACTCATTTCACAAATAGATCAGCACATTTCATAAATAGCAATCCTATTGCTAATTACATAACAGAAAATAACTCAATCAAAATAAATCATGAATATTTCTTTAGATCTAATCCAACACATTCATGATAAATTTTACAATTGAACCTTTATAATTAATTCCTTTCGCTGCTTCTTCTGCATGGGATATAATTGCAGCGGCACCCCTATCGCCATAGGAGACCCCATCAAATGGGAGGAGAGGGCCTTTAAACCTTACTTTTCTCCTATGATCGGACGGCCATGGCAACCAACCCAATTTGATTACTTGTTACTTGGATCAAGTATATCTAAATATACCAATTTCAAAATTTAAATTTCAAATTTTAAATTTTGAATTTCAAATTTCAAACAAATTTCATATTTCAAATTTTAAATTTTTGAATTTCAAATTTTGAATTTCAAATTTGAAATTTCAATCAAATTTTAAATTTCAAATTTCAAATTTTGAATTTTAAATTTTTGAATTTTGAATTTCAAATTTTAAATTTTAAAATTCAAATTTCAAATTTTGAATTTCAAACTTTTGAATTTTGAATTTCGAACAACTTTCAAAATTCAAATTTCAAAATTTGAATTTTAAATTTTAAATTTAAACTTTTAGATTACAACTTAATCTATGCATGTAAATTTATATATCATATCTTAGAACCTGCTCTGAACCATTTGTGGAAAAATTCAGTGCAGGGGTAAAATGGTAATTTTAAAATTTTTTTAAAATTATGATTTTATAGTGGAAAGATATTAATTAATCTAATTAATTAACATAAATTTATCCTACACTTGAATCTAAATATGATATATAGCATGTATTCATTTAAATTTGAATTTCAAATTCGAACAGTAAATACTTTACTGTAATGTGTTCAGAACACAATACCTTTGTGCGGGTAGTAGATCGTCGTAATCTGATCACCGTCGGGAGAGTCTGATCATCGCGATGTAGCTACATAGTATGTCTGACCTCTGCAGATCATCCACACAAAGCTCCCGATCTGATCGACTCCTCACGAGTGCTAGCTCATTGTAGAGCCCTTTTGACGGTGGATGCTGATCGAACTCCTTCGATCGATGTCTATCGATTCTTCGGATGCTCTAGATCATCAACAGACATGCTTGAGAGGATGTTGAAGATCTTTCTAAGATTTTATAGACTCACGACACTCGTAGCTCACTTTCTCACTTCTCGAACCCCAGGCTAAAACTCTAGGAAACTCACCGGAAACCTTGCACCCACTTTTCTTTCTTTTCTTTCTTTTTCTCTTGGAAGGATATGGACTTCCTTCTCACACATAAGACTTCTAACATCCCAAAATTTTTCTCCAAAAAACTTTTTCTTTTTTTGCATGCCCCACTCTTCTCCTCCTTTTATAACAACGTCAAACGTCTTATCCAAAAGAAAGGATAAAGATGAGTAATTGCACATTTGAATTTAAATTAAATTTTGAATTGTTGCCCAGCTATGCAACCCAAGAGGGGGGGTGAATTGGGTTTCTAAAAAATTTTAAGCCCAACTGATTACTTATGAAGATCAAAACAAAGACTTTAATTCAATATTAATTACCTAAAGCAGGAATGCAAGAATATAATAAAGAAATAAAGTGAAGAGATAAAGCACACCACAAACACAAGGATTTATAGTGGTTCGGTGCTAACCTTGCACCTACATCCACTCCCCAAGATCCCACTTGGGAATTTCAATCCACTATCCTTTGTATTCAACCCGAATACAAAACATCGGAAACTCCGACACTAGCTATCCCCAGCTAGATCACTTGTTTTTCGGGTACAAGTAAATCCAAAACACTCCGATTTCAAGTTCAGATCAACCTTTCCTTGTTTTGGAAATCTTCCAAAAACAAGAACAAAAACTCACAAAGAGTAAGAATATTTAGAGCACAGATTAATACAATAACAGCTCCTTTAATGAGCAAATATAACAATAAAAATTTACTCAAATGAAGAATCTCTTTTTCGGATTTTCTCAAAGTGGATGAACGCTTGAATGCTTGAGAAGAGGTTGATTGTTGATTGAAGATCTCTTGAAAGCTTTGAACGATCTCTAGATCAAGGTTGAAACAATAGGCGTGAAGAATTCTCTCCTTGAAAGCTCTTGCTTTCTCTTTCACACTCTCTCTGGTATATTGTGGATCCTCTCTCTTTTTCTTTTTGGATATTTCGTTGATCTCAGGCTTTTTCGTGCAGCTTTCGGATCCTCTCTTCTGTTCTTCTCGTTTTTGATTTCACGTTTGATCCGCTATTTAATCTGTAATTTCTTTCACCATTTAAAGCATTTTGTAGCATTAGAAGCAAGAGAAAACAATTTAGGTAGATAAAGAGCCGTTAGAGCAATTTTAGGAAGCATAAATGGCAATTAAAACGGGCAAAAAAATAGCCGTTGCTGATATTTCCCATCGTAGGGGTCGACTCATGAGTCGACTCATACTTCAGGGGTCGACTCATGAGTCGACTTCTGTTGCAACAGCCAGAAAATGAGTTTCTGCAACTTTTGGCCTAAAACTGCAGGGGTCGACTCATGGGGGTTGACTCATGCCTGGGGGTCGACTCATGAGGGTCGACTCACAGGGTGTGCCAATCAGCTCATTGTGCCATGAGTTGACTCACAGGTTGACTCATGATTTTCAAACATGCATAACTTTCAAAATACAAGTCCAAAATCAATGAAATTTTCACCATTGGATCACAAATCTTTTGTTCTACCAAATTGTACTATCAAATCAGGATTTTAGTGAAATTATGATTTTGCCCTTGAAGAGCATAAGGACTTTTTCATTTTAAAATTATTTGTATCCCTTCAATCTGCTTTGTAATCATCAAAATCAATCTAGGAGCAACAATCTCCCCCTTTTTGATGATGACAAAATATTTGAACAAAAATATTTATGTTAATGCATTAATTTCAAAAGAATCCATTATAAGTGTATATGCTTGAAAAGAGTATGATCCTTTTGACATGTAATATAAATGCAAAAATAGTTTGTCCATTTTCTTAAAGATTTGAAAAGGGTATTAGATCATTTTGAGTTTAAGATATATCAGAGCAAGAGAAGATAAATAACTTTTTCTATGTATCAGAGCAAGAAAAATAATTTTTACAATTATATCAGAAAAAATTTTACAATGTATCAGACCAAGAAAATTTTATAATATATCAGAGAAAATTTTACACTGTATTAGAGCAAATGTCAGAGAAAATTTCACACTTTATCAGAGCAAATGTTATAATATATCAGAGAAACTTTCACACTGTATCAGATCAAATTTTATCATGTATCAGAGCAAGTTAAAAGAAATTGTAGGGTGTATCAGAGTAAAACAAATTTCTTAAGATGTATCAAGGTGAATAAAATTTCAAAAGATGTATCAGAGCAAGTTTGAATTTTGAAATATATCAGAGCATAAAAAAAAATACTTATTTGCATTGTACTTATGATTTTGCTTTTGATGGATGGCTTTAAGTTCTGTCTGATACCAAATTTTGATACCAAATTTCTCAAAGTTTTGTTTAATCTTTCAATCCTTGTTTTTGTTTAATTTCTCCAATATTTGTTTAATTTCTTCAATATTTATTTTAATCTTCCAATCTTTGTTTTTGTTTAATTTCTCCAATATTTGTTTTAATCTTCCAATATTTGTTTTTGTTTAATTTCTCCCTCTTTTTCTCATAATTTAGGGTTTTGCTTTTTGTCTAATTTCAATTTTTGTTTTTGTTTAATTTCTCCCCCTTTTTCTCATAATTTAGGGTTTTGCTTTTTGTCTAATTTCAATTTTTGTTTTTGTTTAATTTCTTCCCCTTTTTGACATCATCAAACATAGTTAACTCTTCCTTTTCTTTTTCTGAAATATTCTTTAATTTCTTCCTCTTTAGAGTTTTTCACAGATGTTTGCTCCCCCTTAATATAGCAATTATCAACAGCAAACAATAACAAGGAGAAGACAATATTTCCACAAGAAGAAAATATATAACCAAAATATGATCGATATCATTACAAAGAGGTAGAAATATAGGTAAAAGATGATTCCATTAATATCATAATTGTTTCAATACATAGTTCTTAAAAATAAAATTCAACCAGCTAATTGTCAATACATGGCCTCAAGGTATAGATCCTAGAACAAGATACTAACTCCTAGGACCTAGTAGAGATCAAGATAAGTCAATGATCGGAGTCATCAGATATAGGGTGAGGAGATGATGGATCAGAAGTGCGTCCTCTACCCCGTCTGCCTCTGCCACGAGTAGGAGGACGAGATGAACTGGGTGGTTGAGAATGCTGAGATGCTAGGGCTGATACCATGAGTCTGATAGAATCAAGTACGTTCAGTGCTCTGGAAACAGATTGAAGTAGAGCAGTGAACTGGGTGGTAGCATGCTCACTCGATCCTCGGATCTCTTTCCTTAGTAATTCATATCCACCTTCTAGTGCTCCTCTGAGCCTGCCAGCCTCTGCAGTGAGGTCTGTGACCTCAATGGTAGACTCCTGTGGCTGGGGATGGGCCAATGCAAGGACTTGCCCCTGCAAGTCAAGAACTCTGCCAGTAAGTCTCCAGACTGTGTCCTCAAGCTGCTGTATCCTGATGGACTGATCTGATATCATCTGAAACACAGTGGAGATGTGGGGAGTAATGGTCTGATCAGAAGAAGTGGCACCAGGTGCAAAAGAAGTACTACCCCACTGACTAGAGAGCAAAGAAGCCACATGCTGTGATATATGCTCGATCTGATCGTCAGCCAATCTGAACTCTGAATGAGGTGCTCTGCTCTCTGGCTGATACACTGGTGTGGGCATCCTAGTAAACTCAGAAGGGCCAGCCTCAGTATCAGGAATGAACTGGGTATCTGGTGATGCTGCCCTGAAGTCATGTACAGGAGAAGATGGACCTTCTTCTTCTACTCTGCCTTCAGTTCTGTCTTCAGCTCTTTCCTCAGCTCTCTCCTCAGCTCTTTCTTCAGAGCCCTTGATCCAACCACCAACAGTCTTTGTAATTCCCATTCGATGCAGGCTGTGTTGGTTGAAAGTGTCCACATGTGAGAGCTTGGTAGGTGTCTCCCCCTCACAGCTAACTCCAAACCTCCTGAATACTCTAGTAAGGGCCATACCATAAGGCAAGTGTGCCTTGGATCTATTCAAAGTTTCTCTCATGGCCTCTATCATAAGTGCAGGGAGGTTTAGGGGGGTCAGAGTGATGATATGAAACATGACACATACATCTCTGTCAAACAGTAAGTCATGTCTACCACTCCTAGGAAAGAAGAGTTTTGTTACAATCTGATGCAGGACCCTCATCTCAATGGATAATAGCTTTGCTTCCAGTTTGTTTAAATTTCCTGAAAAGGTTTCTCCTAAAATAATTTTGATCCCTTCTTCTTTAATTGGGAGTTCCATATATGAGTATCCTTCACTAGGCAACTGAAGTATATCTCCCAATATCCTAGAATCCAAGCATATGTCAATCTCCTTGACTGTTGAAGTCACTGACCCGTTTCCATAATTTAGGTTCTGGTAGAACTCTCTGACTAGATCAACATAGGTGACTTCCTTAAGAGAGCAATAGAGTTCCCATCCTTGATTTTTGATCTTGGTAGCAAAAGTAAAGCCTTCTTTCTCAAAGAACCGAAAATCTATGTTTTTCCCGGTTTCTACTTTTCTATCAGAAAGAGGATTTACACTGGGGCTTATGGAGGATTGAGAGAGACCTTTAGTAGGTACTGAAACTGGAGCAGGAACACTAGAAGACTGAGCATGCCTTTTCTTTCGGACAATTTCCTCAGGCTCTCGGATTGATTTCCTTCTTTGGGGAAGTTTCATCTTTGGAGCCATATCCAATAAAATAGCAGACAAGAAGACTTGAATTGAGAGGAGGAGGGATCACAAGAGAGTAAAGAGGAATTTTAGTGGAGAAAAGAAGTGGATTTTGAATGATCGGTGAAGTGCTAGGGCACGTTCAAACCGCGCAAGCAAAGCGAGAAAGCACAGAAAATCCTTTTGAAGGAGGTGATTTTTGGTGGAGAGCAGGAGGGAGAATTGCCTCAGAATTGATCCTTGGTTTTGGAGCAAGAAGAGTTGGAGAAGACGGCTTTTGGAAGAAGAACGATGGGAAGATGAGTCGTCTCACAAACAGGGTTCCCGTTTAAAAACAATGAGCTCGTGGGAAGTTTGTGGGATTTACAAGTTTGCCATTGAGTCGACTCATGGGGGTCGACTCATGAAGTTCAGAAATTCAGGAAAAATGCAAATAAATTCCAGAAAATTTTGAAATTTTGGGAGAAAGAATTTTGCTCAATGATAAGTTTTTAGAGTGATAAATCTGAGCTTTTGGGACCAAGATAGATGTTGAAAATTGAGCTCTAATCAATTCTTTAGAAATTGAGAAATTTTAGGCAAATGGATCTAGAATTCCTAGATTTCTTCTAATTTCACAGAATCTATCCTCACTAAGGGCCTTTGTAAAGATATCAGCTAATTGATTTTCAGTGCTAACATATTCAAGAATTATATTTTTGTTTTGAACATGTTCTCTTATGAAATGATGTCTTATTTCAATATGTTTGGATCTTGAGTGTTGTATTGGATTTTTAGATAGATTTATGGCACTTGTATTATCACATTTTATTGGTGTTTCATTAAGTTTGATTCCAAAATCTTCGAGTTGTTGCTTAATCCACAAGATTTGAGCACAACAACTTCCGACTGCAATGTATTCGGCCTCAGCCGTAGACAGTGCCACCGAATTTTGTTTCTTGCTAAACCATGAGATTAGGTTAACTCCAAGAAATTGGCAAGTTCCACTTGTGCTTTTTCTATCTAATTTACATCCAGCAAAATCAGCATCTGAATATCCTAACAAATTAATTTGTGAGTCCTTAGAGTACCATAACCCTATAGTTTGTGTACCATTTAAGTATCTAAGGATTCTTTTAACAGCATTCAAATGAGATTCCTTAGGATTAGATTGATATCTTGCACATAAGCAAACACTAAACATGATATCAGGCCTACTTGCAGTTAAATACAATAATGAACCAATTATACCTCTATAGTATTTTAAGTCTACGCTTTTACCTTCATCATCCTTGTCAAGCTTACTTGAGGGACTCATTGGTGTGCCAATTGGTTTGCAGTTCTCCATTCCAAATCTTTTGAGTAGTTCCTTGGTGTACTTGCTTTGGGTGATGGAGATTCCCTCTTTTGATTGTTTGATTTGGAGTCCGAGGAAGAAGGTGAGTTCTCCCATCATGCTCATCTCGAACTCTCCCTGCATAAGCTTAGCAAAGTCTTGACAAAGGGATTCATTAGTAGATCCAAAAATTATGTCATCAACGTAAATTTGTATAATTAGCATATCATTTTGGTTTCTTTTAATAAATAGGGTTGTATCTACATTGCCTCTTGAGAAACCATTATTTAGTAGAAATTTGCTTAGCCTTTCATACCATGCTCTAGGTGCTTGTTTTAGACCATATAAAGCTTTATTTAATCTAAAGACATGATTGGGAAAAGCATGATTTTCAAATCCAGGGGGTTGTTCTACATATACTTCTTCAGAAATATATCCATTTAAAAATGCACTTTTAACATCCATTTGAAATAGTTTGAATTTCATAAAGCAAGCATAAGCAAGTAGAAGTCTAATGGCTTCTAATCTAGCAACAGGTGCAAAGGTTTCATCAAAATCAATTCCTTCTTCTTGATTATATCCCTTAGCAACCAGTCTTGCTTTATTTCTAATTACATTTCCATGCTCATCTAATTTGTTTCTAAAGACCCATTTTGTACCAATTATTGAATAATCTTTAGGTCTTTTCACTAAGGTCCAAACATGATTTCTTTCAAATTGATTAAGTTCTTCTTGCATAGCATTAATCCAGTTATGATCATTCTCAGCTTCTTCAAAAGTTTTAGGTTCAAGTTGAGATACAAATGCACAATGATTAAGTACATCTCTAAGTGAAGAACGTGTTTTTTACCCCATGCATAGGATCACCAATTATTAACTCCTTAGGGTGGTTGTGAACATACCTCCATTCCTTGGGTAAGTCATTTGTACCTTGAGGTTGTTCTTGAATTTCTTCACCTCTTTCATTTTGTTCGTCTTCTTGATCCTTGTCTTCTGGAGTTGCTGAATCTTTCAGAGTGATCTCCTTTATACCTTCTATTAGTGGATCTGCATCATCAACACCCTCATTCTTCCTTGAAGGAAGATCGTTAGATTCATCAAAGACAACATGTATGGACTCCTCAACTACTAAAGTTCTTTTGTTGAACACTCTAAATGTTTTACTAGTGGAGGAGTAACCTAGAAAGATTGCTTCATCTGATTTTGCATCAAATTTACCAAGTTTTTCTTTGCCATTATTTAATACAAAACATCGGCAACCAAAAACATGAAAATATGCAATATTTGGTTTTCTTCCTTTCCAAAGTTCATAGGGGGTTTTCTTTAAAAATTGTCTAATTAAAGCATGATTTAAAATGTAACATGCTGTGTTAATAACTTCTGCCCAAAAATATCTTGGAAGGTTGCTTTACAGAGCATGGTACGGGCCATTTCTTCTAAGGTTCTGTTTTTCCGTTCAACTACCCCATTCTGTTGGGGTGTCCTAGGAGCAGAGAAGTTATGGCCAATTCCATTTTCATCACAAAAATTTTCAAAGTCATGATTTTCAAATTCTGTTCCATGATCACTTCTAATATTTTGAATTGAAAACCCTTTTTCATTTGTGACTTTTCGATGAAATTTCGTGAAAATTTGAAAAGTTTCATTTTTGTGAGCTAAAAAGAAAACCCAAGTAAAACGAGAGTAATCATCAATTATTACAAATCCATATCGTTTTCCTCCTAGACTAGTGGTTCTAGTTGGTCCAAATAAATCCATATGTAAGAGCTCTAAAGGTCTAGAAGTTGAAACAGTATTTTTGGATTTAAATGATACTCTAGTTTGTTTATCTAATTGGCATGCATCACAAATTCTATCCTTTTCAAAATTCAGTTTTGACAAACCGAGAACTAAATCTTTTTTAATTAATTTTGAAAGAGAATGCATGCTAATGTGTGCAAGTCTACGATGCCACAGCCAACTAGTCTCATTTATTTTAGCATTTAAGAAAACTAGGCATTGCATGTCTAATTTAGTTAAATCATTCAAGTCTACCATATAAACATTGCCATGCCTATGTCCTATAAATTTAATGCCATCGTTAATAGGACTCATCACAATGCAAACAGATGATTCAAAACTTACTTTATAACCTTTATCACAGAATTGACTAATGCTAAGTAAGTTATGCTTTAAACCTTTAACTAATAAAACATTCTCAATGTATTTGGAGGGAGTGATACCAATGTTACCTATCCCGATGATCTTTCCTTTGCCATTATCTCCAAAGGTGACCATCCCTCCATCCTTAGCATCAAGCGTGATGAATTGTGATTCATCACCAGTCATGTGTCTCGAGCATCCGCTGTCAAGATACCATTTTCTGTTTCCTTCTTGGGATGCTAGACACACCTGCAAGCAAAGGTCACGTTTCTGTCTTAGGTACCCAAGCTTTCTTGGGTCCTTTCAGGTTAGTCAGAATGGTTCCTTTTGGAACCCATATTTTCTTTGTGTTTGCATATTTGTTAATAAGACATGTGTATGATTTATGTCCTATTCTTCCATATTTAAAACAAGTAATATTTGTAGACTTGTTACTTGAATAATTTACATAAATATCCTTCAAAAATTTTTGTTTCTTCAGGGGTTTATAACCAAGTCCAGCCTTATCATATATAGCTTTCTGATTTTCAAGAATCATATTTAGTTTGTTTGAACTTAAGGTGAACTTATCTACTATAGATTTCAGCTTGTTCATTTCATCCTTTAAGTTTTGATTTTCTTGAATCAAGGTGAATTTTTCAATTGAAAGATTTTCAGCTTGTTTCACTAAGGACTGATTTTCCAACTTCAGCTCTTTGTTTTTCTTCCCTAGTTTCTTTAATTCATCAATTGAATCATAGAATGCTTCATGCAATTCTTCAAAAGTAAATTCACTAGTGGATTCAGAAGTTACCTCATTTTCATGTGCCATCAGGCACAGATTGGCTTGTTCTGTTGAGGTTTCCTCGTCGGAGCTTGAGTCATCACTCGCACTCCAGGTCGCCATCATTGCCTTCTTTTTGAACTTCTTTGGACCTTTCTTCAATTGTGGACATTCGGATCTGAAATGTCCTGTCTTCTTGCACTCGTAGCATATAGGGGGTTGATCTTTCTCCTTTTCTTTGCTTTGATCCTCTTTTGTGAATTTTTTTCTCATCCCCTGTTTCCTTTTTCTTAGAAACTTCTTAAATTTTCGGGTGATGAGAGCCATCTCTTCATCCTGATCTTCATCTTCAGAGTCATCCATTTCATAATCAGGCAAAGTTGTGGATTTGAGGGCAATGGTTCTTTTCTTTTTGACTTCATCCTCTTGATGTTGCTTCATGCTAAGTTCATGAGTCATCAAGGATCCAAGAAGCTCTTCTAGAGGTAGAGTGTTCAAGTCCTTTGCTTCTTGGATGGCAGTCACCTTGGCTTCCCAAGTTCTTGGCAGTGACCTGAGAATCTTCCTTACAAGTTCACTGTTAGTATAAGATTTGCCAAGACTCTTTAAACTATTGATTATATCAGTAAAACGAGTAAACATAGCAGTTATGGACTCATCATGCTCTATTTTGAACAATTCATATTTATGTACAAGCATGTTTATTTTAGACTCTTTTACTTGATTTGTTCCCTCATGGGTGACTTCTAACCTATTCCATATTTCTTTAGCAGATGCACAAGTAGAAATGCGATTAAATTCACTAGCATCTAGTGCACAATAAAGAACATTCATGGCTTTGGCATTTAATTGTGCCAATTTCTTGTCAACCTCATCCCATTCTTTCTCGGGTTTGGTTGACTCCTCACCATCTATAATCTTGGTGGGTGTGTGAGGACCATTCACTATGATACTCCACATATCATAGTCGAGTGCTTGTATGAAAATCTTCATCCGAGCTTTCCAATAGGTGTAATTAGACCCATTGAAAAGTGGAGGTCGGTTTGTTGATTGCCCCTCGGCTAGAGAAGTTCCAACATGGGTTGCCATAGATCTTTGGCTCTTTGATTGTTAGATCAAAGAAGGGCTAGAGCACCGGCTCTGATACCACTTGTTGCCCAGCTATGCAACCCAAGAGGGGGGGGTGAATTGGGTTTCTAAAAAATTTTAAGCCCAACTGATTACTTATGAAGATCAAAACAAAGACTTTAATTCAATATTAATTACCTAAAGCAGGAATGCAAGAATATAATAAAGAAATAAAGTGAAGAGATAAAGCACACCACAAACACAAGGATTTATAGTGGTTCGATGCTAACCTTGCACCTACATCCACTCCCCAAGATCCCACTTGAGAATTTCAATCCACTATCCTTTGTATTCAACCCGAATACAAAACGTCGGAAACTCCGACACTAGCTATCTCCAGCTAGATCACTTGTTTCCCGGGTACAAGTAAACCCAAAATACTCTGATTTCAGGTTCGGATCAACCTTTCCTTGTTTTGGAAATCTTCCAAAAACAAGAACAAAAACTCACAAAGAGTAAGAATATTTAGAGCACAGATTAATACAATAACAGCTCCTTTAATGAGCAAATATAACAATAAAAACTTTACTCAAATGAAGAACCCCTTTTTCGAATTTTCTCAAAGTGGATGAATGCTTGAATACTTGAGAAGAGGTTGATTGTTGATTGAAGATCTTTTGAAAGCTTTGAACGATCTCTAGATCAAGGTTGAAATAATAGGCGTGAAGAATTCTCTCCTTGAAAGCTTTTGCTTTTCTCTTTCACACTCTCTCTGGTATATTGTGGATCCTCTCTCTTTTTCTTTTTGGATATTTCGTTGATCTCAGGCTTTTTCGTGCAGCTTTCGGATCCTCTCTTCTGTTCTTCTCATTTTTGATTTCACGTTTGATCCGCTATTTAATCTGCAATTTCTTTCACCATTTAAAGCATTTTGTAGCATTAGAAGCAAGAGAAAACAATTTAGGTAGATAAAGAACCGTTAGAGCAATTTTAGGAAGCATAAATGGCAATTAAAATGGGCAAAAAAATAGCCGTTGCTGACA
Organism: Elaeis guineensis; assembly: GCF_000442705.2. Taxonomy (NCBI): domain Eukaryota; kingdom Viridiplantae; phylum Streptophyta; class Magnoliopsida; order Arecales; family Arecaceae; genus Elaeis; species Elaeis guineensis. The sequence goes on along the minus strand of NC_025995.2, from coordinate 61,723,412 downwards.
TTTCCCGTCGCAGGGGTCGACTCATGAGTCGACTCATGCTTCAGGGGTCGACTCATGAGTCGACTTCTGTTGCAACAGCCAGAAAATGAGTTTCTGCAACTTTTGGCCTAAAACTGCAGGGGTCGACTCATGGGGGTCGACTCATGCCTGGGGGTCGACTCATGAGGGTCGACTCACAGGGTGTGCCAATCAGCTCATTATGCCATGAGTTGACTCACGGGTTGACTCATGATTTTCAAACATGCATAACTTTCAAAATACAAGTCCAAAATCAATGAAATTTTCACCATTGGATTACAAATCTTTTGTTCTACCAAATGGTACTATCAAATCAGGATTTTAGTAAAATTATGATTTTGCCCTTGAAGAGCATAAGGACTTTTTCATTTTAAAATTATTTGTATCCCTTCAATCTGCTTTGTAATCATCAAAATCAATCTAGGAGCAACATGAATTCAAATGGACACCAACTCATCTCTTATCCACTAAAGGCATGAGGCATGGCTTAAATTGTGTATGGAGTATTTTCATGAGAAACCTTTTCTCATGAAATAAATAGGGCGTAAAAAAAAAGATAAGGTGCAAAGATTGATTGCCCATTCAAATTCAAACTTTATTTTGAATTTGAATGGCCAACCAATCATCCTTATCCATCCATTTGGCATATTAAAGTGGGGCATGGAGAGGGCTTGGCGTGAGGAAAAAATTCATGAGAAGTTCCTTCTCATGAATCCAATGGGTGCAATAGAAGTGAGGTGGCGCATGGAGATTGGGTCAAGGTGGTTTAATTATTTAAACCAACATAATTGAACCAAATAAGTTAGGTCCAATTAGACTAATTTAAATCCAACTTAATTAGGCTTAATTAGACTCAATAAAATTTTAATCAAATCAAAAATTGACTAAGCCCAACCCCTGATCAAATCAGGGACCAAACCATCTCGACGATTAGGTCAACTCTTAACCTAATCGGGTCAAACCCAACTGAATCCAATTCAATTGGACTTGATCCAAAAATAATTACTCAATAAAATTGAGTTAATTAACGATCAAATCATTAATTAAACCTCTCATAAATACTGAGTCCAAATCTGATGGGCAATCAGGCATCAGAATTCATCGATATGTAAAACTGATCGAAAAATCTCAACCAGTAGGACTCTTGACCCCGATACCCATAATGTGTGGAACTTGTGATCAGAGAATCCTAATTCTCGATCACTGAGTCCCAAACATGTAGGATTCTACATCAGCCATCAAATCAGATAAGAACCTCTAATGTGTGTGACCCCGCAGGTTCGAACCTAAGCCGGTAGCACAAGAACCAATTTCTGTACTAATCGAAGTGACCATCTAGCAATGGTACCCGATGATCGGATAGGTCAAATAGTCGCAATTGCAACACTCAGAACCTACGTGAATATGGTTACTGTATAATTCATCCTTTTGACCTCTGTGTTTAGGATGACTCAGGGTTAAACTGTCAACCCTGATCAGATCATCCGAATCATACTCAACTCAAACAGTCCTGTGACTCCTCACAAAGACTACCCTGATCAAGGTTTTGCTAAATTGAAATACGACTGTACACTGCTCCTAAACTGGAGTGGTCAATTCCATCTTGACACACGCACCGACAAGTCAAGTACTTGACTACACCCAGCAGCCTTCCGTCACTGAATTAAAAATTCAAGTAGTCCAGTGCCTAAGTGCAGTGAGTTGCTTGCAAGTCACCGTGGTGGTCTCAGGTCGGAGGGATATTTATACCTATATTCCATCGGGGCAAATCTTGATAGTAGAAATAGCTCCAGAGTCGGTTACCTTCAGTGTAGGTGTACCCTTACATCTCACCTATATGCCATACCAGTGTCTCCACACTCATTGGTTAAGAGGACAACCAACCTATATGGTACACAATGACCTATGCTTGATAAACGTTGTTGTCCTTGGTAATAATGTATCATTTGGTCGTGAACAGATTTAAGGACTAAATGACAAATCCTCCTTTGTCGAGTCTAAATAGTCCTAAGGACTTCACCACAACATAAGAGTTCATTAGAAGATGAAATATTTTGTGAAAAAAATACCAAAATAATTTTTATTAATTCATAATTCATGTACAAATATAAAAATGAGCACAACCATCAACAGACTGATGATTGGCTTTGGGACACTATTCCCAACATGTAGAGGTCAGACGCATGTGCAGCTTCAAAGGAACCTTCAAGATATCCATGATTCATCAGATTGTAGTAAAGATCTATCCAAGTAAGGTGAAGATCAGATCTTCCTCTATTTTATAATTTCAAATCTGAATCTCATCTCTCATATGAAGATCCTGTTAGGTATTTTTGTAGATGAGATCTTATGCATGCCTCTCTGATTAAAAGTATTTTAATCTATATTATTTCCACTACATTCTTGTTTTAAAATCTGTATGCATGAAAAATGTCAGCTTTCTAATAGTGCCAAAGTGATGAAACTTCAACAACAGGTGGCCCCAAAAGGATGTTAATGTTGGGAATAGCATCCCAAAGTCAATCGTCAGCCTGTTGATGATTGTGCTCTTTTTTCTATTAGTATATGAATTATAAATAAATAAAAATTATTTTGATATTTTTTATCATAAATTATTTCATCTTCTAATGAACTCCTGTATTGTGATGAAGTCCTTAGGACTATTGTTGCTCCTTAGATTGATTTTGATGATTACAAAGCAGTTGAAGGGGTACTAATATTTCTCACTTGAAAAAGTCTTATTGCTCTTCAGGGGCAGAATTATAATTTTACCAAAACCCTGATTTGATAGTATCAAATGATAGAACAAAAAATTTGTGATCCAATGGTAAAAATTTTATTGATTTTGGACTTGTATTTTGAAATATATGCAAGATTGAAAATCATGAGTCGACTCATGGCACATGAGATGACTGGCATGCTGAAATTCCTGGTCGGCACAGACTTGGCACACCCTGTGAGTCGACCCCCAAGGCATGAGTCGACTCATGAGTCGACCTCTGCGGATCTTTTTGCCAATTTTACAGAACCTCAGATCCCGTTCGATTCTGTGATATTTTTCCACAGAGGTCGACTCATGAGTCGACCCCTGTGACGGGATTTTTCCACAACGGCTAGTTTTTAACCCATTTTAAATACTTTTAATGCTCATTTAATACAGTCTAACAGCTTTTTTTCAGTCTAGAATGATTTTCACTATTTTTTAAAGTTATAAAAGGGACAAAAAGGTAGGAATCAAGAAGTGCATTCAAGTAGAGAGATTTTGAAAAAAGAATTTCAAGCTAACTTTTCAGCCCTAAGCAAGAGCTCATTCAAAGCATTCAAGAAGCCTTTAATCCAAGCTCACCAACTCTTCAAGTGCACATTCAAGTCTCCAACCACCTTGAGGAAATCCAAAAAGGATCTTCTTCTCTTGAGTAAAGTGTATTTAAAGTCATATTCGCTCATTAAAGGAGCTTTCTTGTGCTATTCATTGTTATACTTTGTTTGTGTTATTGTTTTTATTTTGGAAGGGTTCCAAAATAAGGGAAGGTTGATCCGAACCTTGAATCAGAGTGTATTGGGTTGGCTTGTACCCGAAAAATAAGTGGACTAGCTTGGGATAGCTAGAGTCGGAGTTTTCGACGTTTGTATTCGGGTTGAATACAAGATTAGTGGATTGAAATTCCCAAGTAGGAGCTTGGGGAGTGGATGTAGGTGCAAGGTTGGCACCGAACCACTATAAATCCTTTTGTTTGGTGTGTGTCTAATTACTTTTCTTTATCTTTTCATTATTCTCTTGCATTTTTGCTCTTGCTATTAGCCTTGAATTAATTCTACTCTTCCTATTTATTTAGCTTTGTCAAACACTTCTCATAAGTCGTAAGTTAAGCTTAAAATTTTTGGAAACCCAATTCACCCCCCCCCTCTTGGGTTGCATAGCTGGGCAACAAGTGGTATCAGAGCCCGGTGCTCTAGCCCTTCTTTGATCTAAACAATCAAAGAGCCAAAGATCTATGGCAACTCATGTCGGTACTTCTCTAGTCGAGGGGCAATCCACCAACCGACCTCTACTTTTCAATGGGTCTAATTATACCTATTGAAAAGCTCGGATGAAAATATTCATTCAAGCACTCGACTATGATATGTGGAGTATCATAGTGAACGATCCTCACACACCCACTAAAATTATAGATGGTGAAGAATCAGCCAAATCCGAGAAAGAATGGGATGAGGTTGATAAGAAGATGGCCCAATTAAATGCTAAAGCAATGAATATTCTTTATTGTACTCTTGATGCTAACGAATTTAATCGCATTTCTACTTGCTCATCTGCTAAAGAAATATGAGATAGGTTAGAAATAACTCGTGAGGAAACCAATCAAGTAAAGGAGTCTAAAATCAACATGCTTGTGCATAAATATGAATTGTTTAAAATGGAGCATGATGAGTCCATAACTGAAATGTTTACTCGCTTTACTGATATTATTAATGGTTTAAAGAGTCTTGGTAAGTCCTATACTAATAGTGAGCTTGTAAGAAAGATTCTCAGGTCCTTACCAAGAACTTGGGAAGCCAAAGTGACTGCCATCCAAGAAGCTAAGGACTTGAACGTTCTACCCTTGGAAGAGCTTCTTGGATCATTGATGACTCATGAGCTAAGCATGAAGCAACATCAAGAGGAAGAAGTCAAAAAGAAAAGAATAATTATCCTCAAATCCACAGCTCCACCAGATGAAGAAACTGATGACACTGAAGATGAAGAACAGGATGAAGAGATGGCACTCATTACCCGAAGATTCAAGAATTTTTTGAGAAAAAAGAAACAAGGGATGAGGAAGAGGCCATTTACAAAAGAGGAACAGAGCAAAGAAAAAGAGAAAGACCAACCCCTTATCTGCTACGAATGCAAGAAGCTGGGACACTTCAAATTCGAATGCCCACAACTGAAGAAAGGTCCCAAGAAGTACAAGAAGAAGGCCATGATGGCCACTTAGAGTGCGAGTGATGACTCAAGCTCCGACGAGGAAAACTCAACCAAACAAGCCAACCTGTGCCTTATGATACACGAAAATGAGGTAATTTTCGAAACTCCTAGTGACTTTACATTTGAAGAATTACATGAAGCGTTTTATGATTTAGTTGATAAATTAAAGAAACTAGGGATGAAGAACAAAGATCTAAAATTAAAAAATCAATCTTTATTGAAACAAAATAAAAATATTTCAATTGAAAAATCCACCCTGCTTCAAGAAAATCAAAGTTTAAAGAATGGAATTGTCAAGCTAAAACCAATAGTAGAAAAATTCACCTTGAGTTCAAATAAACTTTATATGATTCTTGATAATCAAAAAATCGTGTATGATAAGGCTGGACTTGGCTATAACCCCTTGAAGAAATAAAAATATCTGAAAAATATTTATGTAAACTCTTTAAGTAACAAGTCTTCTAATATTACTTGCTTCAAATGTGGTAGAGTAGGACATAAGTCATACACTTGCTTCTCTAACAAGTCTGCAAACTCAACTGTAAAGAAAATATGGGTTCCAAAAGGAACCATTATGACTAACCAAAAAGGACCCAAGAAAGTTTGGGTACCTAAAATAAAAACTTGACTTTTGCTTGCAGGTGTGTCTAGCATCCCAAGGAGGAAACAGGAAATGGTATCTTGACAGTGGATGCTCGAGACACATGACTGGTGATGAATCCCAATTCATCACTCTTGATACTAAGGATGGAGGGATGGTCACCTTTGGAGACAATGGCAAAGGAAAGATCATCGGTATAGGTAACATTGGTATCACTCCCTTCAAATATATTGAAAATATTTTATTAGTAGATGGTTTAAAGCATAATTTACTAAGCATTAGTCAATTTTGTGATAAAAGATATAAAGTTATTTTTGAATCGTCTGTTTGCATTGTAACTAGTCCTATTAATGATGGCATTAAATTTATTGGACATAGACATGGTAATGTTTATATGGTAGATTTAAATGATTTAGCCAAAATAAACATGCAATGCCTAGTATCCTTGAATGCTAAAATTAATGAGACTAGTTGGCTTTGGCATCGCAGACTTGCACACATTAGCATGCATTCTCTTTCAAAATTAATTAAGAAAGAATTAGTTCTTGGTTTGCCAAAATTGAATTTTGAAAAGGATAGAATTTGTGATGCATGCCAACTAGGTAAACAAATAAGAGTTTCATTTAAATCCAAAAATATTGTTTCAACCTCTAGACCTTTAGAGCTTTTGCATATGGACTTATTTGGACCTACTAGAACCATAAGTCTAGGAGAAAAATGATATGATTTTGTAATTATAGATGATTACTCTCGTTTTACTTGGGTTTTCTTTTTAGCACACAAAGATGAAACTTTTCATGTTTTCACTAAATTTTACCGAAAAGTCACTAATGAGAAAGGATTTTCAATTCAAAATATTCAAAGCAATCATGGAACTGAATTTGAAAATCAAGACTTTGAAAACTTTTATGATGAAAAAGAAATTGGCCATAACTTCTCTACTCCTAGGACACCCCAACAAAATGGGGTAGTAGAAAGAAAAAACAGAACCTTAGAAGAAATGGCCCGTACCATGCTTTGTGAAAGCAACCTTCCAAGATATTTTTGGGCGGAAGCAATCAACACAGCATGTTACATTTTAAATCGTGCTTTGATTAGACAAATTTTAAAGAAAACCCCCTATGAGCTTTGGAAAGAAAGAAAACCTAATATTGCTTATTTTCATATTTTTGGTTGTCGATGTTTTGTGTTAAATAATGGTAAAGAAAGACTTGAAAAATTTGATGCAAAATCAGATGAAGCAATCTTTCTTGGTTACCCACTAGTAAAGCTTTTAGAGTTTTTAACAAAAGAACTTTAGTAGTAGAGGAGTCCATACATGTTGTCTTTGATGAATCTAACGATCTTCCTTCAAGGAAGAATGAAGGTGTTGATGATGCAGATCCTCTTATAGAAGGAATGAAGGAGATCACTCTGAAAGATTCAACAATTCAAGAGGATAAGGAACATGAAGATAAACAGGATGAGGGAGGTGAAGAACATCAAGAACAACCTCAAGGTACAAATGACCTACCCAAAGAATGGAGGTATATTCACAATCACCCTAAGGAGCTAATTATTGGTGATCCTTTGCATGGGGTAGAAACTCGTTCTTCACTTAGAGAAGTATTTAATCATTGTGCTTTTGTATCTCATCTTGAACCAAAAACTATTGAAGAAGCTGAAAATGATTATAATTAGATTAATGCAATGCAAGAGGAACTTAATCAATTTGAAAGAAATAATGTATGGACTTTAGTATCAAGACCTAAAAATTATTCAATAATTGGCACAAAATGGGTCTTTAGGAACAAATTAGATGAACATAGAAATGTAATAAGAAATAAAGCAAGATTGGTTGCTAAAGGTTATAATCAAGAAGAAGAAATTGATTTTGATGAGACCTTTGCACCTGTTGCTAGATTAGAGGCCATTAGACTTCTACTTGCATATGCTTGCTTTATGAAATTTAAATTATTTTAAATGGATGTCAAAAGTGTATTTTTGAATGGATATATTGCTGAAGAAGTCTATGTAGAACAACCCTCAGGTTTTGAAAATCATGCTTTTCCTAATCATATTTTTAAATTAAATAAAGCTCTATATGGATTAAAACAAGTACCTAGGGCTTGGTATGATAGGCTAAGCAAATTTTTACTAAATAATAGTTTTTCAAGAGGTAATGTAGACACAACCTTCTTTATTAAAAGAAATCAAAATGATATGTTAGTTATACAAATTTATGTTGATGACATTATTTTTGGGTCTACTAATGAATCTCTTTGTCAAGACTTTGCTAAGCTCATGCAAGGAGAGTTCGAGATGAGCATGATGGGAGAACTTACTTTCTTCCTCGGACTCCAAATCAAACAAACAAAAGAGAAAATCTCCATCACCCAAAGCAAGTACACCAAGAAATTACTCAAAAGATTTGGAATGGAGAACTCCAAACCAATTGGCACACCCATGAGCCCCTCATGTAAGCTTGACAAGGATGAAGAAGGTAAATGTGTAGACTTAAAATATTATAGAGGTATGATTGGATCTCTATTATATTTAACTGCAAGTAGGCCTGATATCATGTTTAGTATTTGTTTGTGTGCTAGATTTCAATCTAATCCTAAAGAGTCTCACTTGAACGCTGTTAAAAGAATCCTTAGATATTTAAATGGTACTCAAATTCTAGGATTATGATACTCTAAGGACTCATTAATTGACTTATTAGGATATTCAGATGCTGATTTTGCTGGATGTAGATTAGACAGAAAGAGCACTAGTAGAACCTGCCAATTTCTTGGAGTTAACCTAATCTCCTGGTTTAGCAAGAAACAAAATTCGGTAGCATTGTCTACGACTGAGGCCGAATACATTGCAGCCGGAAGTTGTTGTGCTCAAATCTTGTGGATTAAGCAACAACTCAAAGATTTTGGTATCAAACTTAATGAAACACCTATAAGATGTGACAACACAAGTGCCATAAACCTTACTAAAAATCTAATTCAACATTCAAGGTCTAAACATATTGAAATAAGACATCATTTTATAAGAGAACATGTTCAAAACAAAGATATAACTCTTAACTATGTTTGCACTAAAAATCAATTAGCTGATATCTTTACAAAGGCCCTTAGTGAGGATAGATTCTGTGAAATTAGGAGAAATCTAGGAATTCTTGATCCATTTGCCTAAATATTTCTCCAATTTCAAAGAATCGATGTCAAAATTTCTTTGAGCTCAATTTTCATCATCTCTCTTGGACCTAAAAGCTCAAGATTATCATTCTCACAACTTGTCATTGAGCAAAATTTCTTCTCCCAAAATTTTGAATTTTTTCAAAATTTATTCATATTTTTTTTGAAATTTTGTGAATCATGAGTCGACCCCCTAGGGTCGACCCAATGGCATACTTGAAATTCTTGGCCAACTTCCCACGGGTTCATTCCTTTTTAACTTAAAGCCTGTTCATGAGCCGACCCCTCCTTCTTCTTCGTCTTCCTCCCTCCAAGACTCGTCGTCCTCATCTTCGTTCTCTCCAAAACCAAGGATTTAGCTCAAGATCATTCTCCCATCACCTCTCCACCTCAAATCACCCCTTGGGAAAGGAGCGGTTGGAGCGTGGGAGCGGTGGAAGCTAGGGCACGCTCCAACCGCTTCAGTGAAGGAAGAAGGGATCAATGTAATTTTAGGAGGAACTTACTCGGGAAGTCTAAATAAATTAGAAGCCAAAATCTTATCAATTGAAATGAGAATTCTACATCAATTAGTGACAAAGCTTTTTTTTTCGAGAAGTGGTAGACATGACCTCCTTTCTGGCCGAGACATATGTATAATATTTCATGTGATCACCCAAACCCCCTTAAACCTTCCTGCTTTAATGATTGAGGCCATGAGAGAAACACTGAATAGATCCAAGGCACATCTGTCTTTTGGTATGGCCCTCACACTGGTTTTCAGGAGGTTTGGAGTCAGTTTTGAGGGAGAGGCATCTGCTAGGCTTTCTCACACTGACACCATCAACCAACACACTCTGCACCGCATGGGATTCACTAGGATTGATGGTGGTTGGATCAAGGGTACAGAAGAAAGAGCTAAGGAGAGAGCTGAGGACAGAATTAAGGACAGAGCTGAGGAAGAAGGTCCCTCATCACCTCTTTATGATTTCAGGGCAGCATCTCCAGATATCCAGTTTGTTTCAGATCCAGAGGCTGGCCCTTCAGAGTCTACCAGGAGGCACACACCAGTTCAGCAGCCAGACAGCAGAGCACCTCCCTCAGAGTTCAGATTGGCTGATGATCAGATTGAGCAGATTTCTCAGCATGTGGCTTCCTTGCTTTCTCGTCAGTGGAGCACTTCTGCGTTTGCACCGGGATCCACATCATTAGATGTATCTGATCAGACCTTGATCCCCCATATCTCCACTGTATTTCAGATGATCACAGATCAGTCAGTTCGGATTTAGCAGCTCGAGGATTACATTTTGAGACTGACTGGGAGAGTACTTGACTTGCAAGGGCAAGTCTTAGCTTTGGCCCATCCTCAGCCATAGGAGTGCACTATTGAGGTCACAGACCTAACTGCGGAGGCTGGCAGACTCAGAGGTGTTTTGGAGGGTGGTTTTGATTTCTTGAGGAGAGAGATCAGAGGCTCAAGTGAGCATGCTTCTACACAGTTCGCTGCACTGCTTCAGTCTGTTTCGAGAGCTCTGAACGTTCTTGATTCCATCAGGCTCTCTCTTGCAGTCCAGTCTATGGCCTCTCAGCCTTCAGGATCATCTCGCCCACCTACTCGTGCCAGCACCTCCACTCGTGGCAGAGGCAGACGGGGTAGAGGATGAGTCCTTGGTCGTGATCCATCATCTCCCCACCCCATCTCTGATACATCTGATTCTGATCCATCTAGTCATGAGCTCTACTAGATCCTTGTAGCTAGCCTTGTCTGTTATTCTTTCTAGGATCTATCTTTTGGGCCATGTAATGATATTAACTGGTTGACTTTTATATTATGGAATATGTATTGAAACAACATGGTATCAATCATCTTTTAATTATATATCTACTCTTTGTAATGGTATCAATCATCTTTTGATTATATATCTTCTCTTTGTTGCTAATTCATATCTATGGTACTCAATGGCATATTTTGTTTTATGATTGCTGTATTCAGGGGGAGTAAACATTAATGATTAGCACAAGAAGTTTGAAGAAACACTAAAGAGAAAATGTATTCAAAAAAGAGGGGGAGTTAACAATGTTTGATGATGTCAAAAAGGGGAAGAAATTAAAAAAAAAATATCAAAAGCAAGATTATTAAATGACTTAAAAATACAATGAGTGAATTGCTAAGCAAAAGTATCAAAAGAAAGATAAATAAAAGACTTAAAAATAAAATGAGTGAATTGGGAGAAATTAAAATATCAAAAACATGATTGATAACAAAATGAGTGAATTGCTAAGCACAAAGCAATTGAGCAACCTTTAAAATTACTTCTAAGACATGCTCTGATATGCTTTAAAATTAGACATGCTCTAATACATCTTAAAATTTGACATGCTCTGACTTGCTTTAAAATTAATTCTTAGACATACATTGATACACTTAATTGTTAAACATGCTCTGATACTAAAACTAAATAATCAAATGAGAATGAGCGAATTTTCAAGATGCTAAGAAATTTGAAAAACAAGTAAATGAGCAAATGAGATATTTTCAAACATGCAATTTTCAAATCCTAATGTAAATTCTGCTTTGCTCTGATAACAAAAATAAATTTTCTACTCTGATACCAAAATCACATAATCAAATGAGCAAATTTTCAAATCATTAAGCAATAGGCAAATTATTTATTCAAATGGGCACATGTATCACATGCCAAAAGAATCAATCTTTTTTTTTTCATGCAAATGCACTTATAAGTTGGTAGTAAATTTCCTATTTAAACTACCTGTAATGCATTTCATCCCTTTGAAATTCATGATCATTGATTCATATAAATTTTTTGTTCAAATATTTTATCATCATCAAAAAGGGGGAGATTGTTGCTCCTTAGATTGATTTTGATGATTACAAAGCAGTTGAAGGGGTACTAATATTTCTCACTTGAAAAAGTCTTATTGCTCTTCAAGGGCAGAATTGTAATTTTACCAAAACTCTAATTTGATAGTATCAAATGATAGAATAAAAAATTTGTGATCCAATGGTGAAAATTTTATTGATTTTGGACTTGTATTTTGAAAGATATGCATGATTGAAAATCATGAGTCGACCCATGAGTCGACTCATGGCACATGAGATGACTGGCACGCTGAAATTCCTGGCCGGCACAGACTTGGCACACCCTGTGAGTCGACCCATGAGTCGACCCCCAAGGCATGAGTCGACTCATGAGTCGACCTCTGCAGGTCTTTTTGCCAGTTTTACAGAACCTCGGATCCCGTTCGATTCTGTGATATTTTTCCACAGAGGTCGACCCATGAGTCGACCCCCAGGCATGAGTCGACTCATGAGTCGACCCCTGTGATGGAATTTTTCTGCAACGGCTAGTTTTTAACTCATTTTAAATACTTTTAATGCTCATTTAATGCAGTCTAACGGCTCTTTTTCAGTCTAGAATGATTTCCACTATTTTTTAAAGCTATAAAAGGGACAAAAAGGTGAGAATCAAGAAGTGCATTCAAGTAGAGAGATTTTGAAAAAGGAATTTCAAGCTAACTTTTCAGCCCTAAGCAAGAGCTCATTCAAAGCATTCAAGAAGCCTTTAATCCAAGCTCACCAACTCCTCAAGTGCACATTCAAGTCTCCAACCATCTTGAGGAAATCCAAAAAGGGTCTTCTTCTCTTGAGTAAAGTGTATTTAAAGTCATATTCGCTCATTAAAGGAGCTTTCTTGTGCTATTCATTGTTATACTTTGTTTGTGTTATTATTTTAATTTTGGAAGGGTTCCAAAACAAGAGAAGGTTGATCCGAACCTTGAATCGGAGTGTATTGGGTTGGCTTGTACCCAGAAAATAAGTGGACTAGCTTGGGATAGCTAGAGTTAGAGTTTCCGACGTTTGTATTCAGGTTGAATATAAGATTAGTGGATTGAAATTTCCAAGTAGGAGCTTGAGGAGTGAATGTAGGTGCAAGGTTGGCACCGAACCACTATAAATCCTTTTGTTTGGTGTGTGTCTAATTGCTTTTCTTTATCTCTTCATTATTCTCTTGCATTCTTGCTCTTGCTATTAGTCTTGAATTAATTCTACTCTCCCTATTTATTTAGCTTTGTCAAATACTTCTCATAAGTCATAAGTTAAGCTTAAAATTTTTAGAAACCCAATTCACCCCCTCCCCCTCTTGGGTTGCATAGCTGGGCAACAACTATTTAGACTCGACAAAGGAGGATTTATAGTTTAGTTCTTAAACCTGTTTGCAACTAAATGATACATTGTTACCAAGGACAACAACGTTTATCAAGTATAGGTCATTGTATGCCATATGGGTTGGTTGTTCTCTTAACCAAGGAGTGTGGAGACACTGGTATGGCATACAGGTGAGATGTAAGGGTACATCTGCACTGAACGTGACCGACTCTGGAGCTTTTTTTGCTGTCAAGATTTGCTCCGATGGGATATGGGTATAACTGTCTCTCCGACCTGAGACCGCCACGGTGACTTACAAGCAACTCACTGCACTTAGGCACTGGACTACCTGAATTTCTAATTCACTGACGGAAGGCTGCTGGGTGTAGTCAAGTACTTGACTTGTCGGTGTGTGTGTCAAGATAGGATTGACCACTCCAGTTCAGGAGCTGTGTACAGTTGTATTTTAATTTAGCAAAATCTTGGTCAGGATAGTCCTAGTGAGGAGTCACAAGACTGTTTGAGTTGAGCACGATTCGGATGATCTAATCAGGGTTGACAGTTTAACCATGAGTCATCCTAAACAAAGGGGTCAAAAGGATGAATTATACAATAACCATATTCATGTAGGTTCTGAGTGTTGCGATTGTGACTATTCGACCTATCCGAATGTCGGGTACCATTGCTAGATGGTCACTTTGATTAGTACAGGAATTGGTTCCTGTGCTACTGGCTTAGGTTCGAACCTGCGGGTCACACAGATTAGAGGTTCCTATCTGATTTGATGGCTGGTGAAGAGTCCTAATGCTTGTGGACTTTGAGTCCTATGTATCTAGAACTCTGTGATCGAAAATCATGATTCTCTAATCATGAGTTTCACATATTTTGGGTACCGGGGTCAAGAGTCCCACTGGTTTAGGATTTTTTGATTAGGGTTTCATATCGATGGACTCTGATATCCGATTGCCCATCAGATTTGGATTCAGTATTTATGAGAGGTTTAATTAATGATTTGATCACTAGTTAACTTAATTTGATTGAGTAATTATTTTTGGATCAAGTCCAATTAAATTAGATTCAGTTGAGTTTGACCCGAATAGGTTAAGTGTTGACCTAATATCAAGGTGATTTGGTCCCTGATCTGATTAGAGGTTGGACTTAGTCAATTTTTTATTTGATTAAGATTTTATTGAGCTTAATTAAGCCTAATTAAGTTGGGTTTAACTTAGTCTAATTGTGCCTAACCTATTTTGATTAGGTTGGCTCAATTAGGTTGAAACCACTTTGACCTCATCTCCCTGCGCCACCTCACTTATCTGCACCCATTTGAATTCATGAGAAACAACTTCTCATGAATTTTCTCCCATGCAGAAGCCTTCCCACACCCTCCCTTGTGCACCATTTATCTAGATAAATATTGGTTTGTTGGCCATTCAATTCAAAGGATGTTTGAATTTGAATGGGCTACTAATCCATGCGCCACCCACCTTATCTTGTGAGCCATTTAATCTACACGAGAAAGAGTTTCTCGTGTAAATTCTCCACACACAAAGAACCCATACCTCCTCTCTTCTCTCACCCAGAGTGGATAAGGATGGGTTGGTTTGCATTTGAATTCAAATTCGATTTGAATTCAAGTGAGCAACCACCTATCTTTATCCTCTCACGCGGATAAGACGCGTCTTGCACTATTTTAAAAGAGAAAAGAAGGTGGGGCGTGCATAGAATTTTTTCTGAGAGAGAATAGTGGGCATGAGGAAGCCTTGTGCATGAGTTGGAAGTTCAAAAACTTTCGAGAGAAAAGAAAAGAAAAGAAACAAAAGTGGGTGCAGGATTTTCAGTGAGTACCCTAGGGTTTCTACCTGGGGTTCGGGAAGTGAGAAGGTGAGCTACAAGTGTCGTGAGCCCACCAAACTTCAGGGAGAGCTTCATCAACCTCTCAAGCACCTTTGATGATGATTCAGAGCATCCAAGGAGTTAGCAGATATCGATCGAAGGAGTTCGATCAGCATCAGCCGTCGAAAGGGTTCTACGATGAACTAGCATTCGTGAGGAGCCGATCTGACCGAGAGCTTCGTGTGGATGATCCGTAGAGGTCAGACACACTGTGTGGCTGTATTGCAATGATCAAACCTTCTCGATGGTGATCAGATTATGACGATCGACTATCCATATGAAGGAATATGTTCTGAACACATAACAGTAAAATATTACTGTAGAAGTTTAAATTTTAAATTTAAATGCATGCTATATATATCATATTTAGATCCTTGTGTAGGGTTAATACATGTTAATTAATTAGATTAATTAATAATTTTCATTGTAAAATTATAATTTTGAAAAAGTTTTAAAATTACCGTTTTACCCCTGCACCCAAATTCGCTTCAAATGGTATCAGAGCAGGTTCTAAAATATGATATATATTTGTATGCATAGATTAAGTAGCAATCTAAAAGTTTCGAATGACAAAGCCTGCAGTGAACTACCACGGCTTATTAGGGTTGCTGCAAAACTTTGAGAAGGACCACCAGTTCCATAAGGAGTCGATGAATGTTGTGGGAGGATCTTCTTCTGGTCGTCGACCCTTTGAGAAAGGGAAGAAGAACAAGAAGAAAAAGAATAAGAAGGTGCAGCCGCATGCTGGGACGTCAGCACAGGGTCAGACCAAGAAGTGCAAGCTTGACCAGAGCCAGACGGAGTACTTCTTTTGCAAGAAGCAGGGGCACTGGAAGAGGAACTGTCCTCTATACATTGCCTCCCTGGACCCGAACAGGCCGAAGAAGAAGCAAGGTAATTATATGATAACACCTTGCAACTTTTTCATTTGTGATACTACTACTTGGGTATTGGATACCGGAAGCCCTTATCATATCTGTAATTCGATGCAGGGTCTACAGGTCAGTAGGAGATTTGATAAAGGCGAGAGATTCCTGAATGTTGGAGATGGAAGCAAAGTTTCAGTTCTAGCTTTAGGAATCATGAACCTTGTAATCAACTCTCGTAATATAATTCTGAGTGAATGTCACATTGTCCAAGCTTTTTATTAAATATTATTTCTATAGGTCTTTTGGCCATGTACAGTTATGAATTTTTAATAAAAAAAATATTTACAATGTCATTTTGAATGGTATTACAATATTTATTGGACAACTAAATAATGAAATTTACTTACTATCACAGCCTGTTAATGTGGTTCAAACCTCCGATAAACATCCTAGAATGGATAATATGTCAGAAGTCTACCTTTGGCACTGTAGGCTAGGTCATATCAATAAAAGCAGGATAAACAGGTTGGCTCAAGAAGGAATTCTTGAAGTTGGTGATTGTGAATCACTTCCAACCTGTGAGTCCTGTCTTTTTGGGAAGATGACCAAGTCACCTTTTACTGAAAAAGATGAGCGAGCCAGTGAACTCTTGGGTCTTATACATTCTGTGTATGTGGACCCATAAGCTCAAGTGCAAGAGGTGGATATTTCTACTTCAGAACCTTCACAGACGACCTATCGAGGTATGGGTATGTCTACTTAATGAAGCATAAGTCAGAGTCGTTTGAAATGTTTAAACTATTCCAAATGAGGTAGAAAAATAAACTGAAAAGTATATTAAAACTCTTCGATCTGATCGAGGAGGTGAATATCTTTCCAATGAGTTTCTGACATATCTTGGAGAGAATGGGATTCTCTCTCAATGGACTCCTCCTGAAACACCACAGCATAATGATGTATCTGAAAGGAGGAATCAGACCTTGTTGGACATGGTTCGATCCATGATGGGGTTTGCTGGTCTGCCAATCTCCCTCTGGGGATATGCACTCGAATCGGCTTGTTACCTTCTAAATAGGATTTTGAGTAAGTTTGTAACCAAAACACCATATGAGATATAGATAGGATGTAAGCCAGTACTCTCGCACCTTAGGGTTTGGGGGTGTCCGATTTATGTTAAATGTTTAATTACGGACAAGCTTGGACCTAGGTCTGACAAGTATTATTTCATAGGATACCCAAAAGAGACCAAAGAGTATTATTTCTACCTAGCTGATGAGCAAAAGGTGTTTGTCAGCCTTAAGGTAATCTTTTTGGAAAAGGAGTTCCTTGGTGAAGGGACTGTTGCCTCTAAGGTTGAACTTGAGGAAGTTCGGCAGGTGGAAAAATCAACATAAGTTGCTGAACCTAAATCGAATTTGGTTAGATCAGATCCGGAGCCCATTGTTCCTGCACCCTTGAGGCGGTCTGGTAGAGTACCACATCAACCAGACAGATACTATGGTTTCTTGGTCCGGGATGGTGATCTTGTCGAACTTGATGAAAATGATGAGGATCCGATCACCTACATGAATGCAATGCAGAGATCTGACTCTGAGAAATGGCTAGAGGCCATGAAATTCGAAATGGTGTCCATGAAGGTCAACGATGTGTGGACATTGGTTGACCCACCCGAAGGAGTAAAACCCATAGGGTGTAAGTGGGTCTTCAAGAGGAAGAGGGGCACAGACGAAAAGGTGGAGACCTATAAAACCCATCTAGTTGCCAAGGAATATCGTCAACATTATGGTATAGACTATGACGAGATATTTTTTTCTGTGGCAATGCTCAAATCCATTCGGATTATGCTTACGATAGCTGCCCATCTGGACTATGAAATCTGAAAGATGGATATGAAAATAGCTTTCCTAAACGGAGAGCTGGACGAAGAGGTGTATATGATACAACCTGAAGGGTTCACATCCACAGATGAGTCTAAGGTGTGCAGGCTATAGAGGTCCATTTATGGACTTAAGCAAGCATCCCGGAGTTGGAATATACGTTTTGATAGGATGATCAAAAGTATGGCTTCGTTAAGAATGGAGAAGAGCCCTACATTTATAAGTGGGCTAATGGTCCAGTAGTGGTATTTCTTGTATTGTATGTGGATGACATTCTCTTAATCGAGAATGATGTCCCTGCATTACAGGGAATAAAGATTTGACTGTCGTCACAGTTCTCTATGAAGGATCTGGGAGAAGCTTCCTACATCCTAAGGATGAGGATCTATAGGGATAGATTTAAAAGGTTGCTTGGCTTATCCCAATCCATGTACATTGATACTATGCTGAAGAGGTTCAGCATGGAGAATTTCAAGAAAGGCTATCTATCGATAGACCATGGAATTTCTCTCTCGAAGAGAAATTGTTCGACAACACCTCAAGAAAGAGAGCATGTGGGTAGAATTTCATATGCTTCGATAGTGGGATCTATCATGTATGCCATGACATGTACACGACTAGATGTGGCATACTCACTAGGGGTAGTGAGTAGATACCAATCTGATCCAGGAGAGAATCACTGGAAGGTTGTTAAAACCATCCTAAAGTATTTAAGAAATACTAAGGACCAATGGCTTGTTTATAGTGAATTGAACTTGAGACTTATAGGGTTTACAGACTCTAGTTTCCAGTCTGATCACAATGACAGTAAGAGTGTGTCGGGATTTGTATTTACCCTTAATGGTGGGACTGTCTGCTGGAAGAGTTCCAAGCAGCACATAGTGGCTGATTCAGTTTGTCAGGCAGAGTATGTCGCTGCGTCAGATGCTACCAAAGAAGTAGTGTGGCTGAGAAAATTCATCACCGAGCTCGGAGTAGCACCCTTCCTTGTTGGTCCAGTTCTGCTCTACTGTGACAGCTCTGGAGCCATTGCTCAGGTGAAAGAACCGAAGGCACACTAGTGGATGAAGCATATTCTGCGCCGCTACCATCTCATCTGAGAAATCATGGATCAAGGTGACGTTGACCTTTAGAAGATCGATGGAAAGGAGAACCTGGCCGACCCATTCACTAAAGCCATTGCGGTGAAGGAGTTCAATGATCTCAAGTCGAAGATGGGTATTTGATACTGCACCGATTGGCTTTAGGCCAAATGAAAGATTATTGGGAATAATGTCCCAAAGTCAATCGTCAGTCTGTTGATAATTGTGCTCTTTCTTATATTAGTATATGAATTATAAATAAATAAAAATTATTTTGATATTTTTCATCACAAATTATTTCATCTTCTAATGAACTCCTATGTTGTGGTGAAGTCCTTAGGACTATTTAGACTCTTACAAAGGAGGATTTGTCATTTAGTCCTTAAACCTGTTCGTGACCAAATGATACGTTGTTACCAAGGACAACAACGTTTATCAAGTATAGGTCGTTGTGTGCCATATGGGTTGGTTGTCCTCTTAACCAAGGAGTATGGAGACACTGGTATGGCATACATGTGAGATGTAAGGGTACATCTGCACTGAACATGACCGACTTTGGAGCTTTTTCTGCTGTCAATATTTGCTCTGATGGGATATGGGTATAACTGTTCTTCTGACCTGAGACCGTCACGGTGACTTGCAAGCAACTCACTGCACTTAGGCACTGGACTACCTGAATTTCTAATTCAGTGACGGAAGGCTGCTGGGTGTAGTCAAGTACTTGACTTGTCGGTGTGTGTGTCAAGATGGGATTGACCACTCTAGTTCAGGAGCTGTGTACAGTCGTGTTTCAATTTAGCAAAATCTTGGCCAGGGTAGTCCTAGTGAGGAGTCACAGGACTATTTGAGTTGAGCACGATTCGGATGATCTAATCAAGGTTGACAGTTTAACCCTGAGTCGTCCTAAACACAGGGGTCAAAAGGATGAATTATACAATAACCATATTCACGTAGGTTTTGAGTGTTGTGATTATGACTATTCGACCTATCCGGATGTCGGGTACAATTACTAGATGGTCATTTCGATTAGTACAGAAATTGGTTCCTGTGCTACCGGCTTAGGTTCGAACCTGTGGGGTCACACACATTCGAGGTTTCTATCTGATCTGATGGCTGGTGAAGAGTCCTAATACTCATGAATTTTGAGTCCTATGTGTCTGAAACTCTGTGATCAAGAATCAAGATTCTCTAATCATGAGTTCCACACATTTTGGGTACCGGGGTCAAGAGTCCCACTGGTTTGAGACTTTTTGATCAGGGTTTCATATCGATGGACTCTGATGCCCGATTGCCCATTGAATTTAGACTTAGTATTTATGAAAAATTTAATTAATGATTTGATCGCTAATTAAGTCAATTTGGTTGAGTAATTATTTTTGGATCAAGTCCAATTGAATTGGATTCAGTTGGGTTTGACCCAATTAGGTTAAGTGTTGACCTAATCGCCAAGGTGGTTTGGTCCCTGATCTGATCAGGGGTTGGGCTTTGTCAATTTTTAATTTGATTAGAATTTTATTGAATCTAATTAAGCCTAATTAAATTGGGTTTAACTTAGTCTAATTGTGCCTAATCTATTTTGATTAGGTTGGCTCAATTAGGTTGAAACCACTTTGACCTCATCTCCCTGCGCCACCTCACTTATCTGCGCCCATTTGAATTCATGAGAAACAACTTCTCATGAATTTTCTCCCACGTAGAAGCCTTCCCACGCCCTTCCTTGTGTGTCATTTATCTGGATAAAGATTGGTTTGTTGGCCATTCAAATTCAAAGGATGTTTGAATTTGAATGGGCAACTAATCCATGCGCCACCCACCTAATCTTGTGCACCATTTAATCTACACGAGAAAGAGTTTCTCATGTAAATTCTCTACGCACAAAAAACCCACGCCTCCTCTCTTCTCTCACCTAGAGTGGATAAGGATGGGTTGGTTTGCATTTGAATTCAAATTCAATTTGAATTCAAGTGAGCAACCACCTATCTTTATCCTCTCACGCGGATAAGATGCTTCTTGCAATATTTTAAAAGAGAAAAGAAGGTGGGGCGTGTGTAGAATTTTTTTTGAGAGAGAATAGTGGGCGTGAGGAAGCCTTGTGCATGAGTTGGAAGTTCAAAAACTTCCGAGAGAAAAGAAAAGAAAAGAAACAAAAGTAGGTGCAAGATTTTCAGTTAGTACCCTAGGGTTTCTGCCTGGAGTTCTGGAAGTGAGAAGGTGAGCTACGAGTGTCGTGAGCCCACCAAACTTCAGAGAGAGCTTCATCAATCTCTCAAGCACCTTTGTTGATGATTCAAAGCATCCAAAGAGTCGGCAGACATCGATCGAAGGAGTTCGATCAGCATCGGCCGTCGAAAGGGTTCTACGACGAACTAGCATTCGTGAGGAGCCGATCAGATCGAGAGCTTCATGTAGATGATCTACAGAGGTCAGACATACTGTGTGGCTGCATTGCAATGATCAAAATTTTTCGACGATGATCAGATTATGGCGATCGACTACCCGCACGAAGGTAATATGTTCTGAACACATAACAGTAAAATATTTACCGTAGAAGTTTAAATTTTAAATTTAAATGTATGCTATATATATCATATTTAGATCTTTATGTAGGGTTAATACATATTAATTAATTAGATTAATTAATATTTTTTTCTGTAAAATTATAATTTTTAAAAAAAATTAAAATTATCGTTTTACCCCTACACCCAAATTTGCTTCAGTTAGACCATAGCAAGCTTCCTCAGGCCAATGTCGATCGTGGTTCCATAGCTAGAGTGATGATGATTTCTAATACCTCCCATACCAAGGTGAGGTGCCTGCAAGTGCATCCCTTCTAGACACCCTACAGCCAGTTGGAGGATAGGAGAGAGCCCCTCCATGGTGCAGTGGACACTAGCGAGCATCAAGGCCCCAATGGAAGACCGCAACAGCGACATCATCTTCTCCAAGTATGAAAATTGGAGGAAATGGGCTTGACTCTAAGTAATAGCCCCTTTCTTTCATTTATAGAGGATCCAGGAGGTACATGCCCCTTCACCTCCCAGGTCGTGCATCAGATATCACAACCCTAATGGCTCCAGAGGCTGTGCCCTCAAGGGAAAGGTGCCCCAAGTGCCCTTTTTGGAGAAATGCTATTTTGGAGACTGTAACATTAAATATCACCATCAAGGATACCAAATTACACGACTCTTTGTCATACTACCCTCAAATTGATTCTTATAGGTCAATCTGTGAGCCACAGTATAGGGCCTACCAATATTTGATATATGGCAAAGCCCAATGGACCTAGAAATGATCTATGGATCTCTCTTTTCAAATCACTATACTGCAGCACCTGGGGTAGCCCATCCCTCATAAATGAAGTGACATTTGTGAAGTGGTGCATTAATGATGCCCCATAATTTTCTTCATCAAATATTGTGAAGTAAATACTTTGAAAAGAAGGTCAGATTGGCAATCAAAGACCAGTCATATGATCGGCCACTTTTTTTGTCCAAACTAGTGAAACCACTTTAGACTTGAAAGTGGGGGATAATGTTGTGGAGGTTATCCACCATCCAATCCGACCTTACCCTTCTCAGATTACACCGCACTCATCGATGACTTAACAAGATTACAATGCTAGGGAGAGATCTAAGAGATTGAGGTGAAGCAACTTTATGTCATTGGCTTTTATCTGTCCTCTTGCTCAAATGTTTATTGACTCCAGGGTCGAGATCTTATCGATGACAAAAAATAAGGTCCCACGATCGGCATGAGCAGAATCTCGACCTTATGCTGACCTTAAGCTACCAGCTTATTCAGCTATATGGATGATTTTTGGAATACTCTCAAGAGCTTTTAGAACATGAGCAAAACCCATAATTAACATCCTGAAGAACAACCCTGATTCACAGATTAGTGGATGGATTTTCTATTCTAATGGTCTATAAAATTGAAGCCTAATAACCTAGGAGACTAGAGCCTAACAGCCTACCAGATTCTGACGTAACAATCTATGGCTCCATCTCTATATAAAGAGACAACAAGAGGACTTTGGGGTAGGTCTAACTCTAAAAAATAACTCATACTTTTGCTCTTCCTTTCTCTCTTTTCTCTACCCTTCTCAAGCTCCAGATAACTTAAGCATTGGGGGGTCTCTCATCAGAGAACCTCCGACAAGTTGGACATCCCCTGTAGGTTCTCGCTGGATGCTCCAATCCTCGAGTTGTAAGGAGTCTGACCTGAGCCATACTCATCTTGCATCAGAGTATTGCAGCAATAATATTAATATTAAAATTAAAATGATATCAATAAAGATTTTGATTTTTTTCTTATGATGACCTAGAACATGACGGTACTTTTGATATTTTTTGGTTGGGATGTACTTTATTTGATAGTTTTTTGGATGTTAAATATCATTTGATAGGTTACTTTTTATTGGCATTGGAAACACACCACATTATGACAGGATAATATTTTGCAATTTAATAAATCTTCTGCTTATTTGCTGAAATGGTTAAAAGATTATCTATTATTAATCTCTTCACAACTTATTAATAGGTATAAACCTTATGGCAGTTTATCAATCTGGGTATGGATGTTCTTATTTGGACATTTTGTTTGAGTTACTGATTATAAATATTATAATATTAATATTAATATTATATTAATTTATTATTTATATGAATAAAAATATTAATATAATATTATTTTAATATTTATTTTTATATAATATAAAAAGATAATATTAAAATAATATTTTTGAAAAAAAAAAAGCCTCCAATTTCTATTCTATGTGAATTTTAAAAATCTACATCTTTTATGAATTTTTTTCATTTTATATAGAAAGATTTTTTTTCGATCATTCTTTTTAAAAACTTTTAATCAAATAAAAATAATTTTTTTATTTTTTATAAATCATATTCTTTCTATTCTATTTTTTACCGTATGTACAAAGAATCACGCGGGTCGGCCATCTGAAACTGACGTGCCACAGAAGTACAAGCTTTGTACGATAGAATCCCCTCTTGGAGGTGAGAAACTTGTACATCCAAAGTTTTTACGAGGCTCCAATTAATGGCACAGCCACAAACGCATGATTTGCCTTGCGGACGGCCCCTAATTTCTGACCCAAGAATAACGCAAAGGACAATCACGCGATTCTCCTCTTCCGCCTTCAACCAGAATCGGATTCCACTGCACCAAACTCGCAAAAAGGATGACCCCAACGAGTAGAAGAGGAAAAGGAATCTGCCACCCTCCACGCCTTTTTCTTCCACCCATAAAATAAAATCCCACTCTCAGCTTTATGAGTTCCCTTTTCAAGCATCTTAATCATCCACAGGCCAAGAACTGCTTCATGTCAAACAAGGCAAGTCTCATTTCCCCCACCTCCTCTCCTTGTTCTTGAAAACAAAAGCTCGCCATTTGATTCTACGATTTTATAACTTGTCGCCTCTATTTCGTTTTTATGTTCTTGTTCTCCTTCAGTTCTACCGCATGACCATGAGGATGAACATAGACTGCAATGGCTGCTATCGAAAAATTAGAAGAGCCCTCCTTCAGATGCAAGGTAACAATAACAACCTTCTTTAAATTGTTGCCTTCTTGATTTCTAGTAGTTGTCTTCAGTAACTTGCTTGTGTTGGTTGTACAAGAGTTGGAGAGCCATTTGATAGAGAAGAAGCAGTGCAGGGTGAGTGTGTGTGGAGTATTCATTCCACAGGATGTGGCAATAAGATTAAGGAAGAAAACTAATCGACGAGTCGAGATCTTGGAGATCAAAGAAGTCGACATGGACCCTGAAAGCAACAAAGATCAGAAGCCTTCATAAGCTAATTATTCTGATGAATGTAATGGGTTTCAATTGTGCATAGCAATAGAAAAGCATGTGATATAGGCTTATGACCCATAATTAGGATTCTTATGTAAATTGTTCATGAAAGTTGGAAGAATTTCAAATTCTCACGATCTTGTTAGTTCATGTCAACTGGACGAGCACTACAATCTTCTAAGAATTGCGTCAAGGCAATTGTATTTCTACTGATGTAAATCTCAAGCAGTAAAAATTGATAAAAATCAATTATTCATAAAAATAGAAAAAAAAAATTGAACAAAATGGTGAGATAGGTCATCAATGCATCATACATTTTATTTAAAATAAAAAGGGTACAAAAACAAGGGAAGAAAACAGCATAGGTAAAAGGGAAAGAGAAATCTGTTATACTTATGCATTCTTCTTATCACAAAATTTACATTCCCAACTGAACTGAGTCAAAAATTTGCCTTTCTAGGCTTCTCTGTTGATAAAGCAAAGAGTGTGTATCCTTGGATCCGAGAACCACATCAAGAATCTCCCAATTATCAATAAATGCCATCTGATTGTGGAAAAGCCATGGGAACTTTTTATATCTATTTTTTTCAAGTAATATTACGTAGGGCAAAATGATGATTTTTTTAAAAAGAAATATAAAGATTGAGTGATCTTCTCACACATGAATCAAGGAGGTAATTGACAATATCTTGTAGGAGGTTGTTGGGACTAATAAACCTCAGTCAGATATCCAAGGGAGCCTCCAATACAACAAACTAAGAGCTCCATAGACTAGAACCAATTTCCAGTGCTATGTGCATTTTCCAATTAAGGTATTTTACGTTGCCCATAGAAATGCACAAAATTTTGCAATATTCCCAATACAGAAGTCTTGCTCAAGAATGATCTGCCTTGGGGATAGGTACTAATTCTTTAATTGACGCAGATATCTCAATATTTAGTTGTTAGATGCATGTCTTAGAAGTCAATATGGTTAAGATATTGTAATAAATGTAGGATATAATTTTATACTTAATACATTGATATGATCAATAAAAAGACAAGTTTCTTTTTCATTCAAGTATGATGTTGTTAGATGTATGCCCTAGAAGCCAATATGACTGATACATTGTAATATATCTAGGATACAAATTTATACTTAATATATTGATATGATCAATAAAAGGAGCAAGTTCTTTTTCATTCAAGTGCAATGTGTCCTTGAATTGTCCATAAAATTAGTTTCGATACATATTCTCAAAGTGTTGAGAATTAGAGACATGTATTTAATTCCTAAAGACTTCCAGTCATAGAATCATCATGGGGATGATGATAGATCTGGATAGACTGGCACACAAATCGCTTCCTTCGAGATAGATGGATCTCTAGTCTACTGTGTAGAGACACAAGACGATAAGTGCAGGTGGTTGTTAGAGAACAACTAACACTGAGCGTGACCATACGAAAGATCACTTGAATTTTTATTTGATCGTCAGTGATTATCTCGATGCTGTAGTTGTGTGACTAGTCCTTTGACTTGAGATAGTACTGCTACTCACAGTGAGGCTGTTGGAGTTTAATTGACATATAAATATAGATCTCAATGAGCCATTGTAGTAGATGTTGGCGATAGTTGGTCTACTGTAGGAGTGGGGTACGCATCAAGATAGGATCTATCGATCTTAATAGTGAAGGAATCAGATCTAGGGTTTCAGGGTTAGATCTTGAAATTTTTTCAAGATCAGGCAGCAGAAGACTAAAATAAAACAAAATTTATCTTATAAAATCAGAGAATCCCTAGATCTAAGATCCTATTACATGATTATTACATGGTATTAAATTAAAAATTAAAATATAAAGAGCAAGAACTACATATTGATCATATCAATATGTTTCTATACTACATCTAACGTATGTAAAATATAATAGATCAAATCTATTACCTTGCAAGTTAAACGTTCTAACTTTGCTAATCCGGGTTTGAGGATGATGTTGCAAGCTGTACACGCATCCAGCCTCTAGGAGTCATCCACATGAGCCCACGAATTACGATCAGAAGTTCTGATCCAGAAAATCAGTACAGTATGCTAGTACTGCACTGATCCTTCTTCGATGGTCGATCAGATGCCTCTTTCTTCTTGATTTGGACTCTTCCAAAGATGAGAAGTAGGAGGAGTTTTAGATGAGACACTCTCAGAAAACTTACAGATAGAGGAAGGGAAGAGATGAACCCAGCAACTCTAGAAGAAGACCCTCTTCTTCTACTCTTTGCTCTAACCCAGACACCTAATTTTGTGTCTATTAGATCTCCGCACCCCAAGACTTTTTCTCCTTAATTTTTGGATGCCCCAAAGGTCTCTCAATGCTCTATGTTCCATAAAAATTTTATGAAAAAAATTATTTTAAATAGAGAGATATGAAGAGTCCTTGTCTAGGTCAAATACCTAGTCAAGGATTATCCAAACAAAGCAAGACAAGGGGCGCCCAACTCTTGGGCATCCCCTCCTTTTTCTGTCGTGGACCACCAGCAAAGGGTGCATATTATGTGCCATAAAAATTATAAAAATCTTTAAAAAAATTTGGATAAAATTAGTACCATAAGGAAAGAATTTTGGTTTCCTAAAACTCTATCTCATAGAATTTGAAATCCAAACTAATTCCTACTTTGACTTGGTCCACAACTACATTCCATGTAAGAGAGAAAGAGAGAAAAGTTTTGGGCATGCGTGAAGGCTTGGGAGAGAGGGTTTTGTCGCACAAAATAAGAGAGAGTCGGCGTGGGATAAGAGAGAGTCGGCGTGGGGGGCTAAGGTGGTGCAAGGTAGAATCCTAGTCTTACTAGGATTCAATCTATGATTTGTTCAAATTTGGTTTCTCAAACTAAATCAAACCAATATCAAATCAACCTAATTAAAATAGGTCTTAACCCAATTAAGTATCTAATTTAATCAGATTAAATTATATTTAAATCTGATTTAATTTTTTAATCAAATTAGAAATTAGGTTGACCCAAGTCCTAATTAAACAAGGACTAGTTTTTTCTTGCACTTGGCTTATCTAATAAACTAATTGGACTTGATCCAATCAAGCCCAAACTAAATCTAATTAAATCATATTCAATTAGACTTAATCTCAGCCCTTTGGCTTAATCAAATTAAGCCAATCAGCAATCGAATTGCTAATCGATCTTCTTGCAACACTTGTACTAGGTTAAATATCAATCGTATTGATCGTTTAACCCTAGAACGATTCTTAATCGTTGATCAACCATTCGATCGGATCATGAACTCTAATGTGTGTGACCTCATAGGTCTGAACCTAAGTCGGTAGTACAGGAATAAATTTTTATACCAATCGAAGTGACCATCTAGCAATGGTATCCGACGGCCGGATAGGTCGAATGTGTAAAACAACATCCTTAGAACCCATGCGGATATAGTTTCTATATAATTAATCCCCTTGACCAAAATGTTCATAGGACACCTCAAAGTTCAACTGTCAACTCTGATCAGGTTGTCCACATTGTATTTCAAAATATTAAATTCATCTGATTGATTATCCTGGCCAAGATTTTGCTAAATTAAAATATAGCGACTCATTCATCTCCAACTCTTGGAGTGGTTAATCCCATCTTGATCACACTTTGACTTTGCAAGTACTTGACTGTGCCCAGAAGCCTTCCGTCACTAAATTAGAAATTTAGTTAGTCCAGTATCAAAACACAATGAGTTGCTTACAAGTCACTGAGGCGATCTCAAGTCTAAGAGACACTTATACCTATATCCCATCAGAGGCATTCTCGACAGCAGAACACTCTGGAGTTGGTCACGTTCAATAACGATGTACCCTTACATCTTACATATATACCATACCAGTGTCTCCACACTCTTTGGTTAACAGGACAAACAACTCATATGGTCTACAGCGACCTATGCTCAATAGAAGCTGTCGTCCTTATTAACAGCCTATCATTTAGTCGTGAACAGTTTTAAGGATTAATCGATAAATTCTCTCTTTATTGAACCTAAATAGTCCTAAGGACTTCATCACAACAACAGAGTTCATTAGAAGATGAAAACTTATGATGAAAATGTCAAAAATATATTTTATTTATTAACAAATCAATTACAATACAAGGTTGCTCAACCGTCAATAGGTTGACGATTGACTTTTGAGACATATTTTTTAACAACTCCCACTTATCTTAAAGCCACTTGGCACAGTATCTAATACCCATCTTTGACTTGTGGTTGTCAAACTCCTTTATCGCTAGGGCTTTAGTGAAGGGATCGGTCAGATTCTTCTTTCCGTCGATCTTCTGATGGTCGATGTCACCTCGATCCACGATCTCTCAGATCAGGTGGAAACGATGCAAAATGTGCTTCGTTCACTGGTGTGCTTTGGGTTCCTTTGCCTGAGCTATGGC
This sequence comes from Elaeis guineensis, assembly GCF_000442705.2. Taxonomy (NCBI): domain Eukaryota; kingdom Viridiplantae; phylum Streptophyta; class Magnoliopsida; order Arecales; family Arecaceae; genus Elaeis; species Elaeis guineensis. The sequence goes on along the minus strand of NC_025995.2, from coordinate 61,694,569 downwards.
ACCAATGTTGTCGCAGTAGAGCAGGACCGGACCATCGAGGGAGGGTGCTACTCCGAGCTCGGTGATGAATTTTCTCAACCACATAGCTTCCTTCGCAGCATCCGATGCTGCGATGTACTCCGCCTCACAAACAGAGTCTGTCACAATATGCTGCTTGGAACTCTTCCAGCAGATGGCTCCACCATTCAGAGTAAAGATATAACCCGACATGCTTCTGCTGTCATCATGGTCAAATTGAAAGTTGGAGTCCGTGAACCCCACAAGTTTCAGATCTGACTCGCCATAAACCAACCATTGGTCCTTAGATTTCTCAAATACTTAAGGATGGCTTTAACCACTTTCCAGTAATTTTCTCCAGGGTCAGATTGGTATCTACTCACTACTCCTAGTGAGTATGCCACATCTAACCTTGTACATGTCATGGCATACATGATAGATCTCACGGTCGAAGCATATGAGACTCTACTCATACGCTCTCTCTCTTCAGGAGTTGTTGGACAATCCTTCTTAGAGAGAGAAATTCCATAGTCTATTAGTAGATAGCCCTTCTTGAAATTCTCCATGCTGAACCTCTTCAGCACAGTGTCTATGTAGTGGACTGGGATAACCCAAGCATCCTTTTAGATCTATCCCTATAGATTTTCATCCCTAGGATGTAGGATGCTTCACTCAAGTCCTTCATGGAGAACTGCAATGACAACCAAACTTTTATTCCCTGTAGTGCGGGGATGTCATTCCCGATTAAGAGAATGTCATCCACGTATAAGAAAAGAAATACCACAACTAGACCATTTGCCCATTTATAGATGCAGGGCACTTCTTCGTTCTTAACGAAACCATACATTTTGATCACCTTATCAAAATGCATATTCCAACTCCGAGAAGCTTGCTTCAATCCATAAATGGATCTCTGAAGCTTGCACACCTTGGACTCATCTGTGGATGTAAACCCCTCAGGTTGTATCATATACACCTCTTCGGTCCGCTCTCCATTCAGAAAAGCTGTCTTTACATCCATCTGTCAGATCTCATAATCCAGATGGGTAGTTATTGTAAGCATTATCCGAATAGATTTGAGCATTGCCACAGGGGAGAACGTCTAGTCATAGTCAATACCATAATATTGACGATACCCCTTGGCAACTAGATGGGCTTTATAAGTCTCTACCTTTCCATCTGTGCCCCTCTTCCTTTTGAAGACCCATTTACACCCAATGAGTTTAACCCCTTCAGGTGGGTCAACCAATATTCATACATCGTTGATCTTTATGGACTCTATTTCAGATTGCATGGCTTTAAGCCATTTCTTGAAATCAGATCTCTACATTGCATCCATATAGGTGATCGGATCCTCATCGTTTTCATCGAGTTCGATGGGATCACCATCTCGGACCAAAAAATCATAGTATCTGTCTGGTTGATGCGGTACTCTACTGGATCGCCTTAATGATGCAGGTACATTGGGCTCCGAATCTGATCTAATTAAATTCGACTCAGGTTCAGCAATTGGTGTCGATCCTTCTACCTATTAAACTTCATCAAGTTCAACCTTAGAGGCAACGGTTCCTTCACCAAGAAATACTTTTTCTAAAAAGGTTGCCTTAAGGCTGACGAACACCTTTTGTTCATCAGCATGGTAGAAAAAATATCTTTTGGTCTCTTTGGGGTACCCTATGAATGTGCATTTGTCAGACCTAAGTCCAAGTTTATCTGTTGTTGGATATAAAATAACTCCGATCGAAGTTCGTAAAAGGCCGACCCTTCCAAGGCTCTTCCGGCTTCCAACCTTGTGTGGCATCTTTTCGAACTCCCCCGACCGTCCAAGCTTCCATAATACCATCCGAACTTTTCCAATCATGAGCTTCTCCATTCATCTACTGGACCACTCCAAATGCTCTCTGAACTCCACTTTCAGTCGATTCTCTACAGTGGTTGACTATTCTTCGAATCTCTTCCAGACTTTTCCCGACCATGATCTACTCTGAACTTCTACTGCAAGCGGTCTACTCCGAACTTCTACTGCAAGCGGTCTACTCCGGATCTCTACTGTAAGCGAATTCTATTCGAGCTTCTACTGTAAACGAATTCCTTCCAAACTTCTATTACAGGCAAACTTCAGCCAAGCTTCTTCAATAAGCGGTCCCCATCCGGACTTCTACAAGAATCGAACTCCGTCTGAACTTCCATAGCAGACGGATTTCAAATGAACTTCTACAACAGACGGGCTCCAGCAGCTGGATCTCTACAACGACCGACCGCCTCCGGTGTCTGCCGTACCTCCCCAGCCATCAACCTTCAATAGCGTCAGCCGGACTTCAACAACGCCAACCGGACTTCCACAGGATCCTCCAGACTCCTCCAATGGACGAACCTCCACAATGCCATCTGAAGTTCACTACCGATCGACCTTCTATCGGATCCCTCGTGCAACCGGACCTCTCTAGTGGACAGCCCTCAGACAAGCTTCTACATCAAATAAATTTCAGAAAGACTTCTCTGGCAATCAGATTTTTACCGAATTTCACCAACAGAAAGTCCCCGTCCGAGCTTCTACAGTAGATGACTCCCGCCTGTAGCATCAGTGCCCAAGGCATCTGACAACAGTAGACCCGTCAGCAACCTCGAAAACATCCGAGCTTCTCCTGGATTGATGAGATAGAGAGCCATTCCGCTTCATCAGACATCCCAGTCGAGCTTCAGCCAACAGATCCGAACTCTTTGGCAAGTCACGATAATGGCCACTACCCTACTCTACTCTCTGTAACGGATTTCACGTGGCTCCACTGCTCTCTGGCAAGTCGCAACAATGGACACCACTCCACTCTCCATAACAAACTCCACATGGCCCGGAACGGCCCCCTGACACCACTACTCTCCGTAACAAACTCTTCGTGGCCCTAAACAGTCCACTACCAGACGGTTACAAACATCGCTGTCAATCAGTTACGCTCTCTGTCTATAAAATGGGACCTCCAGATATGTTCTTCTCTAGGCTCTAAATTCTATCTCGAAACTCTGCCAAAATCTCATTTGAGTGCTCCATTTCTGTTAAAGCAGAGTACTGACTTGAGCGTCAGAGGGTCTTACCAGAGCACCCCCAACTTCGATTTAGACTTTCCTTGCAGGTCCCGATGGCGGCCGTGGTCATCTCGACTCCAGCTTCTCCGGCATCGATAAAATTCTGCACCAACAGAATTGGCACTAGAGGAAGGGCTGTGTCTTCGCAGTACCCTTGTTCTTAAAGGAGTGCTCAACAGGACTGTCTCCGATCATCTTTTCCAACATCTTCTTCTCTTTCTCCTGTCAGATCTCCACCTGATACCTCCTCGAAAGGCATCCACCAAGCGATCCACGCCCTCCACAGCCAGATCTCAATGAGCTCCGCAAGCTCTGGCCTCGTCTTCAATTTTCTAAGCTTCTCCTCCTGCGGCAATGGCAGTCGGCATGGAGCAGTTTGACTTGCTGGTTCAGCAAGTCAGGGGCCTCACCGAAGCAGTGCAGGCCATGTAGCAGCAGCCGTAGGCATCAGTGCGGTTGGAAAGAGCATCATCGGAGTTTCAGAATCCGATGACTGGGTGGGCCACTTGGGCAAGTCACCCTGTCTTCCCCAGAAAGGGGAAGCAGAAGGCGGAGAGCCCACCATCCGATCACGATTCCATCCCCGGAGAGTCCCTACCTCCATTCCACCAGAAGACCCTCGAGACTCGCAGTTGAGAGGACCTCCTGGATCAAAGATTTCGGGAGATGAATCGACAGATCGAAGAGCTCCGTCATGCTCCCACTGCTTACGGTGAGGACATCTGCACTGATCCTCTTTTCTCTCAAATGATCATGCAGGAGCCAATCCCGCCAAACTTCAATTTGAGAGCTACGACGGACCTCAGATCCGATCGACCATCTGGAGGCCTTTCGGACAATGATGCTACTCCATGGCGCACCAGACGCCATCCTGTGCCGAGCTTTTCTATCTACCTTGAAGGGAGCAGTAAGAAATTGATACTCGACACTGAAGCCAGGTACTATCTTCTCCTTTGATCAGATGAGCCACCAGTTCGTTGCTCATTTCGTCAGCAGCCGGCATCCCCTGAGAGGTTCGGAGTCCCTCATCAACATCAAGCAAAAAGAGGGAGAATCCATCCGAGCTTACGTTAACCGTTTTAACATCGCTGTGTTGGAGGTCCGGAACTTGGACCAATCGGTCGCGATGGTCGCCTTGAAGGGCGGTTTTCAAAAGAATGATCTTCTATTTTTCTTGAAAAAGAAGTATCCCAGGGACTTTGCTGATTTGTTGGCTCGGGCTGAAGGATATGTCTGAGCAGAAGAAGCCTTCAAGATGAAGGAAGAGGAGGCCACGAAGGAGCGGCAGGCGGGAGACTCCAGCAAGCCCGTAGTTGAAAAAGGACCGAGTGAAGCTCGGCCACGTTCTCGAACTCCCTCCAGATACAAGCATGTCCAGACTCCTCCTCGGGCTCGTAGGCAAAGAAGCCCAGACCGCAAAGCTCGGCGGGACTCTCCCCCAGGAAGATTCCACAGCTACGCCCCTCTCAACGCATCAAAAACCCAAGTACTGATGGAGGTTAAGGAGCAGTTGCCGAGGTTGGAAAGGATGCGCACACACCCCAGAGAGCATAACCCTAACAAGTTCTGCCTCTATCATCGTGACCACGGCCATGACACGGAGGAGTACATTCAGCTTCGAGACGAGATCGAGGAGCTCATCAGATGAGATCGTCTCGACAGATTCATTCGACGCCGACCTGAAGGTAGAAAAGATCGACTGAGGGCCCTGCCGCAACTGGAGCTGCCAAGGAGGGAGGAGCAGCCTGAAGATCAGCCTCCAATTAGGATCATCAACTCCATCTCTGGAGGACCCCGATGGGGAGTAGACCTTCCATGGCTATGGGATTCGAAAAATCTATGAATGTATTACCAATAACTTTGTCTTAAATAAAAGTTTCTTTCATATTTGCATATCTTTTTTTTGGCATGAGCTCATAACAACAGGGAGTAGCTCCTTCTGACAATCGAAACTAAGCGTATTACGAATAGGAGGAGAACTTCATCCTAACACGAGCAAAGTCGAAGGCCCGATTATTTAAAGATCGGATTTGGGGAGAGGCCCTTACAACGGTCCTTATGTGCCCCCACAGCCATGTTAAGAATAGGAGGAGAACCTCATCATAACATGAGCAAAGTCAAAGGTCTGATTATTTAAAGACCGGATGGGGAGAGAGGTCCTTACAACGGCCCTTATATGCCCCCACAGCCATGTTAGGAGCAGGAGGAGAACCTCGTCCTAATATGAGCAAAGTCGAAGGCCCGATTATTTAAAGACCGGATGGAGGGAGAGGCCCTTGCAATGGCCCTTATGTGCCCCACAGCCATGTTAGAAACAGGAGGAGAACCTCGTCCTAACATGAGCAAAGTCGAAGGCCCGATTATTTAAAGATCGGATGGGGGGAGAGGCCCTTACAACGGCCCTATGTGCTCCCACAGCCATGTTAGAAACAGAAGGAGAACCTCATCCTAACATGAGCAAAGTCGAAGGCCTGGTTATTTAAAGATCGGATGGGGGAGAGGCTCTTACAACGGCCCTTATGTGCCCCCATAGCCATGTTAGGAACAGGAGGAGAATCTCATCCTAACATGAGCAAAGTCGAAGGCTCGATTATCTAGAGATCGGATGAGGAGAGAGGCCCCCTGTTAGGAACAGGAGGAGAACCTCATCCTAACATGAGCTGAAATTGACTGTGTCAGGAATAGGAGGAGAACCTCATCCTGACACAAATAAAGACCCGATCGATCAAGATCGGACGAGGAGGAAAGCCTCCTCAACGGCTCCTCTACACTCCCATGACCCCGTTAAGAGCAGAGGGAAAATCCTCACTCAAACACAAAAAAAAGAAGAGAGAGAAAAAGAAAAAGCGACGAACTACACTGGTGATAAGGGAAAAGCAAGCTACATCAAAGACTCAAGGGACTTCATCTCAACGAGGAAGAAAATCCTTGTCGACAATCTCCAGTCCCTAAGGGCGAATCAACACGGCGACAACCAGGTACCTTCAAACAACATCGACATCGAACAAGATAAAAGATAAAAGAAGCTTGGTAAACAACAACTCAAAGCAAGAATAGACGAGGTAATGAGAAAATTTTTTTTTATTTCATTAGTGAAGTGTACATTACAAAGCCTTTGAAGGCCAAAAAAGAAAAATGATAAGAAAAAGAAAGAATACATAGAATAAAAGGTAAAGAAGCTCTAAGGAAGCTCGACTTCTTCAGACTTCGAACTCTCGATTCCAGCCATCATCGAGGATTGCTTTAAGTTTTCGACTTCTTCTTCCAGTTCTTTCTTTCTTAACAGCATCTCCAGATGCATCTGGTGGAGCCACCGACTCTCACCCTCTGACTTCCGAAGCCTCTTTCTCAGAACTTCAGACTCCGCCTCAGCATCTTTGATCGATTGCTGCTCGTAGGCCAGTTGAATCTTCAGCCACTGCAGTTCGACCTTCTCCTGCCCAAGGACCACATACAGTTCTTCTATGCTCCCCCTCCAGGAGCAGAGCTCGTCGAAGCCTTGTCCAGAGGTGGATTGGACTCTCTCAGATAACTGCCTCTGAAGGCAGGCAACTTTGTCGGTCGCCGTCTTGAGCTTCCTTCGATAGTCCTTTACTTGCCCGCACCAGCCGACTCGGTAGGCATTGTAGTTCGTCTCAGCGTCCTGCAGCTACTTCTGAAGATCCAAGAATTTTTTCGACCAGTCTCGATCGCGATCGGCCTGAGTTGTGAGCTAGGATGAGCTCCCTTCCAACTGGCCAATCTTCTCCTGTGCGGCCGCCAGCTCGACTTCAAGGAAACTGATCTTGAATGCCTAGGTCCAAGATCGGTCGCTGGCACATTTTCGGAGTTCCTCAAGCTCCGTCATGAAGTCAGCCTTCCTCCGGGTGAAGTCCATGAGACCCTTTTTATGGAGGTCCCGAAAGTGAGTAGCCTCCGCAGTGACTTTCGAATGGCTCTTCCTCAGCCGGTGAAGTTTGTCATCCAGCTTCTTTGATTTCTTCATCAAGTGACGAATTTTTCTTTTGAGATCTCAGATCATGGACTTCAAAGGGATCCCCTGCAGCAGGTGAAGAGCTTCGGTAGGGCACTGTTGTTGGGAAACAAGAGTGTCATAGCATAAATCAGTGCAAGAAAATAAAAGAGAAGAAGAAAAAGGAGCTCTCTGTGAAGAAGAATCTGATTTCATTGATAAAATAGTTTTTAAGTACAAGAGAACGAAGAAAAGTCACCACAAAGAAAAAATACAAAATTAGAGGTTTTGAACCTCTGGGACAGAAGTGGAGGAGCTCGATGCCTCTGGAAGGTCGGTTGCGATAGCCGCGGCAGTCGAGGAGGTCCCAGCTGGAGGAGGACCAGCAGCGGCTTCGGAAGGTCTGGCTTCATCGTCGAATGCCTCATCCAGGAAGCCGAGGTCCAGTTCGGAAAACTTTTCAGCCACCTTCTCTTGACAGAGCTCGAAGCCCTTGATGAAGGTGTCCTGGCTGAACTGGACCTGCAGATCCTCCATCTCGGAGGAGGTCTTGAACTCCTCCACTGCTCGGGCCCCTGCCTCCGAGACTAGGGACGGGATCTGCGCCTTCAGCTCGGAGACCTACGCCTTTAGTTCGGAGACCTCGGCCTCTGCCTTCTTTCTTTCCTCCTCCAAGGCGGCCCTCAGATCGGATGAGGTTTGTCCCTCCTTCTGCAGTGCCTCCTGGAGACTTGCGACCTCGGCGATCTTCTCCTTAAGACGGGCGGCTTCAGTCAGGCGACCTTCCTCCATTTGGGCTACCTCCCTCTTGACGTTCTTCATCGCCTCGATGTTGGCAATGAGCTGGTGTCCAATCTGCAAGAGCGGTCGGGGAGTCAATATAAAAGCTAAGGAGTAAACTAAGTAAAGAAGCAAGAAGAAGAAAAAAGTGAATTGACCTACCTCGAGAAAGGATCCCAGAGAGTCCCAGACCTGCTGCTCAGGATCAGCATGGACGATCCTGTGGATGACCTCAGGCAGAATGCACCCTTCAACCAGCCTCTTTATTAAATCCCTATTGTTGAAGGGATTTTCTCCTAGATCTTCCTCGGAGCCATCGGCCCCCTCGATGGTAGCCTTGCGGCTGCAGCTCTTGCGGGCTAGGGTCTTCTTCCTCCTCCTCCTTTCGACCCTCGGTGCCCCCTCGGGATGAGCCTCTGGAGCGAGAACCTCGGTCGGGGGGCTCTGTGAAGAGGCTCAGGGGACTTCGAGCTCGACGTCAGAAGGGGCGTCGATGGCAACGGCCACCTGAGCAGGTGCGGTCGAGCTTATCTCTTCTGTCCTAGCTCTCTTCGCTGACCCCGAAGTTACGGTGCCTTTTCTCTTGTGGGTCTTGAGACCCTGGACTAACTCCGAGCCACGCCTGTGTCCATGTCTGCAATAAAAAAAGATCGACACAGCTCAGAAATAGAATAAGAGAAAGGAGAAGCAGTAAAAATAATAATATATATATATATATATATATAATAATGATAGTACCGGCAGGGTTAAGAGGGCTCAGACCGATGTTGAATAAGAGTTGTTCCTTCAGAAGGTCAGAGAGAAGGGGGGCTGGATAGGCCTCGAGCTTATTGGAGGCTTCGAGGTCGTCCCTTCTCAGGCTAAAAGCCCGATGGACGGAATCCCTCAGAGAGCCCTAGGGGGGTAATCCCAGCTCCAAGGTCGGGCATCGGACGTAGAAGTACATCTCCTTCCAGCTGTGGATAGAAGAGGGGGCGCCTTTCAACAACCCCTTTCTACCAAACTGGGAGAAGAAGTACCACCAGTCCTTTGCCGAAGGGTGACGCTCGAAAGTATAGAAATTCTTAAACAAAGAAAGGGTTGGCTGGACTTCGACTAGGCGACAGAGGGAAAGAAATCCTATCAAAAATCTAAAGGAGTTCGGCGCTACAGAAACTAAAGAAATATTTAAAAAGCAAAAGAGAGCGATGACAAAAGGTGGGAGCAAAAGTCGAAGTTTGACGCGGAAAGCTTCTTGGTATAAATAGAAGCAGCCAGGGGGAGCGCTAGCCCGGCCAGTTGGCCCGGGAAGCTCCAGCTCGTACTCCGGAGGAACCCCGTACTGAATCTTAATTAGTGAGAGTTCCTCCAGAGTCAGAGAGCTAGGGATGGTATCTGGTACAAAGATCAGACGAGGTTCTTCTACAGAGCTAGGGTTTTGTGGGATTGGAACGGATGAACTCCTAGAACTGCCAGAGGAGAAAGTGTTGGAGGATATTTTAAATCAAGTGAAAACCTTAAAAATCTCAAAAAAATTAGAAAAATAAGAGATGGGGCACTCGCGAAAAACTAAACAAGTGGAATGTAAAGGAGGGAAAATGAAAGAAGAACAGTAGGGAAGAAGAAAAAAAAAAAGAGAAGAGGGGAGTTCTGGAACTAACCTAGGCTGGTCCGAAAGGTGCAGAGATGTAGAGATGGGGATCGACTCAAAGAATGCCTAAGGCCGAAAGGGATGGAACTCTCGAGGAAGAAGAAGGACACCAACAGGACTCTCAGGCAAAGTGAAATCCCTGGAGGAGGGGAGCGGGTTTAAATAGGCAACAGGGCCCAGCACAGTAATGATTGCGGATCTCCTCTAGCCGATCTACACTCACCGCGTGTCCCACTCACTATAGCAGGTGGCTAAAAGTGGCTGGCAACTGACAGAACTATTATTGCACCATACCTAAAGCAACGCTCCGACGGGAATTATGAAAAAATCTTTTCGGATCGCCTTGATTTGAAAAGGCTTCAGCACCAGCGCGCCAAACACCAAAATATTTGGAAATAATTGAGTACGAAAATCGAGGGAGATAACTTCGGCTGTGAAAATTTTTCTATACTTCCTTCATTCGGAACCCAAACTCAAAAGTAGGGGGACTGGTGTTGGGTATAAAATAACCCCAGCTGAAGTTCGTAAAAGGTTGACCCTTTCAGGGCTCTTCCGGCTTCCAATCTTGTGTGGCGTCTTTCCAAACTCCCTCGACCGTCCGAGCTTCCATAATACCATCCGGACTTCTCCAATCATGAGCTTCTCCATTCATCTACCGGACCGCTCCAAATGCTCTTTAAACTCCACTTTCATCCAATTCTCTACAGTGGTTAACTATTCTTCGAATCTCTTCCAGACTTCTCCCGACCACGATCTACTCCGAACTTCTACTGCAAGCGGTCTACTCCAAACTTCTACTGCAAGCGGTCTCCTCCAAGTCTCTACTGTAAGTGAATTCCATCCGAGCTTCTACTGTAAATGAATTCCTTCTGAACTTCTATTACAGGCGAACTTCAGTCGAGCTTCTTCAATAAGCGGTCCCCATCCGGACTTCTACAAGAACCGGACTCCGTCTAAACTTTCATAGCGGATGGATTCCAGACGAACATCTACAACAGACGGGCTCCAGCAGCTGGATTTTTACAACGGTCGGTCACCTCTGATGTCTGCCATACCTCCCCAGCTATCAACCTTCAATAGCGTCAGCCAGACTTCAACAACGCCAACTGGACTTCCACAGGATCCTCCAGACTCCTCCAGCGGACGAACCTCCACAATGCCATCCGAAGTCCACTACCGATCGAATTTCTGTCGGATCCCTCGTGCAACTGGACCTCTCCAGTGGACAGCCCTCAGACAAGCTTCTACATCAGACAAATTCCAGATGGATTTCTCTGGCAATCAGATTTCTACCGAACTTCACCCACAGAAAATCCCCGTCTGAGCTTCTACAGCAGATGACTCCCGCCTGTAGCATCAGCGCCCAAGGCATCCGATAACAGTAGATCCGTCAACAACCTCAAAAACATCTGAGCTTCTCTTGGATTGATGAGATAGAGAGCCATTCCGCTCCATCAGACATCCCAGCCGAGCTTCAGCCAACAGATCCAAACTCTCTGGCAAGTCACGATAATGGCTACTACCCTACTCCACTCTCTGTAACGGATTCCATGTGGCTCCACCGCTCTCTGGCAAGTCACGACAACAGACACCACTCCACTCTCTATAACAAACTCCACGTGGCCCTGAACGGCCCCCTGACACCACTACTCTCCGTAACAAACTCCGCGTGGCCCTGAACAGCCCACTACCAGGCAGTTACAGACGTCACTGTCAATCAGTTATGCTCTTCATCTATAAAAAGGGACCCCCAGATACGTTCTTCTCTAAGCTCTAAACTCTATCTCAAAACTCTACCAAAATCCCATTTGAGTGCTCCATTTTTATTGAAGCAGAGTACTGACTTGAGCGTCGGAGGGTCTTGCCGGAGTACCCCCAACTCCGATTTAGACTTTTCTTGCAGGTTTCGACGGCGGCCGCGGTCATCTCGACTCCAACTTCTCCGGCATTGGTGGAATTCTGCACCAACATCTGTAACTAACCGTTTGACATAGGCTGGGCACCCCGAGATCTTAAGATGTGAAAGTGCTGGCTTATACCCTGTCCATATCTCATATGTAGTCTTAATTACAGACTTACTTGAAACCTTATTTAACAAATAACAGGCTGATTCGAGTTCATATCCTCAGAAGGATATCGGCAATCTGACAAAATCCATCATGGATCGGATCATGTCTAACAGAGTCTGATTTCTCCTTTCAGACTCACCATTATGCTGTGGTGTTTCTAGAGGAGTCCATTGAGAGAGAATCTCATTCTCTCCTGGATATATGAGAAACTCACCAGAAAGGTATTCTCCTCCTCAGTCAGACTGAAGAGTTTTAATACTCTTCAGATTTTATTTTTCTACTTCACTTTGGAATCATTTGAACATTTCAAATAAATCCGACTTATGTTTCATCAGATAGACATATCCATATCTAGATAGATCATCCGTGAAAGTGATGAAGTAGAAATATCCACCTCTAGCACTTGTGCTCATGGACCCACATACATCAGTATGTACTAGGCCCAAGAGCTCAGTAGCTCTCTCATCTTTTTCAATAAAAGGTGACTTGATCATTTTACCAAGAAGATATGATTCACAGGTTGGAAGTGATTCACAATCACTGACTTCAAAGATTCTCTCTTGAGTCAACCTATTTATCTTGTTCTTGTTTATATGACCTAGCCTACAGTGCCATAAGTAGATATCTGATACGCTATCTAATCTAGGATGCTTGTCAGTGGAATAGACTACGTTAATAGGTTGTGATAACATATATACATCATTGTTCAAATATCCACAAAAAATAGTAACACCATTCATAATGATATTACAAACTTGTTTCTTTATTAAATTTCATAATCATTTTTGGCCAGAAGGTCTACAGAAATGATATTTAAAAAGAAATTAAGACAGAAATGATAATCATTAAGAACAATGGATAGGACTCAAATATAAGTTTCAAGATTTCTAATGCTAGAACTGAAACTGGTCTTCCATCTCCAACATTCAGGAACCTCTCGCCTTGCTCGAATCTTCTACTGACTTGCAACCCCTGCAACGAATTGCAAATATGGTAAGGGCTATCGGTATCCAATACCTAGTCAGTTATATCACAAATAGAGAAATTACAAGGAGTTATCATATAAATACCTTGCCCAGCAATAGCTTGCTTCTTTCTCTGCCTATTCGGACCCAGAGAGGCAATGTACTGAGGACAGTTCCTCTTCCAGTGCCCCCGCTTCTTGCAAAAGAAGCATTCAGCTTGACTCTTATCGGGCTTGATCTTTCTGGTCTGGCCCTGCACTGATGTCCCAGCCTGAGCTTGCACCTTCTTCACTTTCTTCTTCTTGTTCTTCTTCTCTTTCTTAAAGGATCGAGAACCAGAAGATGAACCTCCCACTAAGTTCACCGACTTCTTGTGGAGTTGGTGATCCTTCTCAAAGTTCTGAAGCAACCCCAGTAATCCATGGTAGTTTACTTCAGACTTTGTCATTCTATAATAAGTGAGGAATGAGAGATAAGACTTAGACAGCGAGTTCAGTATTGCATCTTTCCCAAGCTGCTCATGCAAGGAAAAGCCGAGCTTGCTCAAACGCTCCATCAGCTCAATCATGTACAATACATGATCAGTGATAGAGGCACCATCCCGTATTTTGGCGTTGAAGATGGCATAACTAGTCTTATGCCTCTCCACGTCATCGGGTGTGCCAAAGACATCCTCCAACACTTGAAGCATGTCCTTTGACTGAGTCGTCTCAAATCTGCGATTGAACTCGTCGCTCATGGCAGCCAGCATGATGCAGCGCACTGTGGTCCGATCACTGAGCCACTTCTGGTAAGTGTCTCTGACTGTTTCACGTGTATTGATAGTTGGCTTCTCAGATGCAAGATCTTTTATCACATATAGGATCCGTTCATGCTCCAGGACTATCTTCAACTTTCAGTACCAGCTACGAAAGTGAGGTCCCACCAACTTATCATTGTCCAATAATGATCGGAGCGATAGAGAAGTGGCCATATCTGCACAAAGAAAAACCATAACTTAATTAGTAATTGATTCATTAAACCTAAAGATTTGGACTTTAATCAAAAGGTTTCTCCTACTATTTTATTCGAATTGATAAACTCTACCTTCAATTCGAGGAATTATCCTAATTCCTTAGTGGGTACTAGAATCCACTTAGACTGCACACAAGCTCAACTTTGGTTGGCCAACCCATGTACATCTAAGGATAGGTTCATAACCAATTATTTCTCTAAATAATTTTTAGTAATTTTAATTTTGCCTCAGTCCCTAATCAGTAGGCTTTGGCCTCCACTGAAAAGGTCTGGTTAGGTCCAACCATTAACAGGACCATACTTGGCCCATCTAGCAAATGAATGATTAGGCCCAACTTTGGTTGGCTAACCTAATCACCATTTAGAAAGATGCAGTCAAAAAATCATATTATGAGTGACAATTCCATCAGTCGATAAGCACCGGACTTTTGGGCCTCCAATGATTATCCAACTGATGAACCCATTATCATCCACTTAATGGGAGGCTATGATCTAGTTATCATCATAACTATTTTATTTTAAGGACCTAATAATTTTAGAAGATTTAATTGATTTAGAGGAGGAGGTCAAATGAACCAGCTTATCATGATCTTCCCACTGGCTTCACCAAGTCAGCTTAAGAGAGTCCATTAAAAGGGCTGGTCTAGGAGCACCTAAATCAGTCACACTGATTTACCTAGTTGACATAGGTCAGCTCGAATAGTCAAGTGATCCGATCAAAATATAATTTCACCAAGAGGCTAGGTAAGTTCGATCGGTGGGAGGGTCTGCCAAAGCTTGCCTTAGACTCCATCAGAAATGACCAGGTAAGCGGGCTGTCAATTAAAAACTATCGGTCTGATTTATTTTAGACACCAACTGGTTTAATTAGTTTCAATTAGATCAACCTAACAGTTCGTGCTAGACCGCTTAGCCAAGAATCAAGTCCACTTGATTCTCATTAAAGACATGGACTTGACCAACTACAACTATTGTAATTGATCTAGAGAATCCTTAACCTAATCTAAGATAATAATTGATTAGATTTAGTCAATTCTCTAATTAAGTCCATCCTTAATCTAACCTTAGGTCTAATCCAATTAATGGACCTAATTCCCACTAACCCATTAACCCAATGTATTATGGTTTGTGTCTTAGGTTCTTCAATTTACAATCCTAGAACCTAATCAAACAACTTCTTAATTCTCAATTAAGTTTTGGGCTGAGGGTTGGGGTTCGATTTTTCGAAAATAATTTTCATATTTGTAAAATATTTTTACAACATGGTTCTACCAACCAAGTTGCATGTTTGATTCATAATCAAAATGCAAGTAAAAAAAAAGTATGAAACTACTTTAGATCTAATCTAAACAGGTTCATGTAATTGAAATAATTTCAACTTTAAACTGCACAAATTTTTCAGACAAATATATGATGGTTCTTTACACAAAAATTATTAACAAAAAAATTTTATTTTAGATTTAAATATCTTTTAAATCTAATAAATTATAAATTTAATCTAGATCATATCTAACAAATTTATAATTAAAGA
Organism: Elaeis guineensis; assembly: GCF_000442705.2. Lineage (NCBI taxonomy): Eukaryota > Viridiplantae > Streptophyta > Magnoliopsida > Arecales > Arecaceae > Elaeis > Elaeis guineensis. Next base: position 61,679,550 of record NC_025995.2, on the reverse strand, counting down.
TAGATCTACACGAACTAGGACAACCTTTGCACTGTAAGGGGTAAACCTTACAGTAGGACAACCTACAGTTCGTGATTGATCTAAAAATTTTAATTTTAGATTTAACAATCAGATTATAAATTAGATCTAATCTAAGAAATAATCTAAGCATATAGAAATAATCATGTAATAAACAACCCTGGCTCTGATACCAATTGAAGGAACCAGATCTAGGATTTCAGGGTCAGATCTTGAAACTTTTTCAAGATCAGACAGCGAAAGACTAAAATAAATCAAAATTTATCTCATAAAACTAGAAAATTTCTAAATCTAAGATTCTATTACATAATTATTATATGATATTAAATTAAAAATTAAAATATAAATAGCAAGAACTACATGTTGATCATATCAACATGTTTCTATACTACATCTAATGTATGTAAAATATAATAGATCAGATCTATTACCTTGCAAGTTAGACATTCTAACTTTGCTGATCTAGGCTTGAAGATGATGTTGTGAGCTATACACATGTCCGACCTCTAGAAGTCGTCCACACGAGCTCACGAATCACGATCAGAAGTCCTAGTCCAAGAAATTAGAACAGTATGCTAGTACTGCGCTGATCCTTCTTCGATGGTCGATCAGATGCCTCTTTCTTCTTGATTTGGACTCTTCCAAAGATGAGAAGTAAAAGAAAGAGTTTTAGATGAGACACTCTCAAAAAACTTATAAATGGAGGAAGGAAAGAGATGAACCCAGCAATTCTAGAAGAAGACCCTCTTCTTCTTCTCTTTGCTCTAACCCAGACACCTAGTTTTGTGTCTATTAGATCTCCACACCCTAAGACTCTTTCTCTTTGATTTTTAATGCTCCAAAGCTCTCTCAATGCTCTATATTCCACAAAAATTTTATGAAGAAATTTATTTTAAATAGAGAGATATAAAGAGTCCTTGTCTAGGTCAAATACCTAGTCAAAAATTATCCAAACAAGGCAAGACAAGGGGCACCCAACTCTTGGGCATCCCCTCATCCTTTTTCTGCCATGGACCACCAGTGAAGGGCATATATTATGTGCCATAAAAGCCACAAAAATTTTAAAAAGAATCTGGATAAAATCAGTGCCATAAGGAAAGAGTTTGGGTTTCCTAAAACTCTATCTCATAGAATTTGAAATCCAAACTAATTTCTACTTTGACTTGATCCACAACTACATTCCATGTAAGAGAGAAAGAGAGAAAAGTTTTGGGCATGCGTGAAGACCTAGGAGAGAGGGTTTTGTCACACAAAATAAGAGAGAGTGGGAGTGGGATATGAGAGAGTGGGCATGGGGGGCTAAGGTGGCACAAGGTGGAATCCTAGTCTTACTAGGATTCAATCTATGACTTGTTCAAATTTGGTTTCTCAAACCATATCAAACCAAAATTAAATCAACCTAATTAAAATAGGTCTTAATCCAATTAAGAGCCTAATTTAATCAGATTAAATTAGATTTAAATCTTATTTAATTTTTTAATCAAATTAAAAATTAGGTTGACCCAAGTCCTAATTGAACTAGGACTAGTTTTTTCTTGCACTTGACTTATCTTATAAACCACTTGTCCAATCAAGCCCAAATCAAATTTAATTAAATTATATTTAATTAGACTTAATTTTAGCCCTTTGTCTTAATCAAATTAAGCCAATCAGCAATCAAATTACTAATCGATCCTCCTGCAACACTTGCACTAGGTTAAATGTCAATCGTATTGATCGTTTAATCCTAGAATGATTCTTAATCGTTGATCAACCATCCGATCGGATTATGAACTCTAATGTATGTGACCTCATAGGTCCGAACCTAAGCTGGTAGCACAGAAATAAATTTTTGTACCAATCGAAGTGACCATCTAGTAATGGTACCTGACGGCTGGATAGGTCGAATGTGTAGAACAACATCCTTAGAACCTATATGGATATAGTTTCCATATAATTCATCTCCTTGACCAAAATATTCATAAGATACCTCAGAGTTCAACTGTCAACTCTGATCAGGTTGTCCACATTGTATTTCAAAATATCAAATCCATCTGATGGATTATCCTTGCCAAGATTTTGCTAAATTGAAATACAGCGACTCATTCTTCTCCAACTCTTGGAGTGGTCAATCCCATCTTGATCACACTCTGACTTTGCAAGTACTTGACTGTGCCCAGAAGCCTTCCATCACTGAATTAAAAATTCAGTTAGTCCAGTACCAAAGCACAGTGAGTTGCTTGCAAATCACTAAGGCGATCTCAAGTCTAAGGGATGCTTATACCTACATCCCATCAGAAATATTCTCGACAGCAGAATGTTCTGGAGTTGGTCAAGTTCAATGATAATGTATCCTTATATCTCACCTGTATGCCATACCAGTGTCTCCACACTCCTTGGTTAAGAGGACAACCAACCCATATGGCCTACAGTGACCTATGCTCGATAGAAGCTGTCGTCCTTATTAACAGCTTATCATTTGGTCGTGAACAGTTTTATGGATTAATCGATAAATTCTTTTTTTATCGAACCTAAATAGTCCTCAGGACTTCATCACAACAACGGAGTTCATTAGAAGATGAAAACTTGTGATGAAAATATCAAAAATATATTTTATTTATTAACAAATCAATTACAATACAAGGTTGCTCAACCGTCAACAAGTTGATGATTGATTTTTGGGACATATTTTTCAACAGATGGAGAGGAGTAGTCCTATAAAATTTGAAAAGCTAAGTCCAAGAGTCTGTGGTCACAGTAGTGTGATTAATAGAAAAGAGTTTCTATAGAAATCACAACTAGACTTGAGCTAATTAATCTATCATATGACTAATGTTGAGGTTTGACGATTTATCCATAACCTATCATCTAGTCAGGACTCATGATAGAGGGACTAAATCATATGTTAACTACACCTAGAGATTCATTTCAGTTCTACTGGGTTGTTACTACATACTGCTAGGTGTCACTGGTAGATTGTGAGAGCTTATTAAGATTGTTTCGAATCAACAATCCTTAGAGTGAAATTATTCTGACCCATTGAAAAGAGTTTCAATGATACGATGATAGAGATTGTTGGGTTCCGATGGCATAGCAGAAGGGTTAGGTATTTAAAATTTTCATTCAAAACACCCAATACACTGGAAGCCCTAATGCCTAGAAACTCTTGACTATAATAATCAAAGCATAATAAATATAAATTAGGATAAGAAGAATATCTATAGTGCTTATCTTAATTTCTACAAGGCATCCAAGTGTCCGCCCTCCAATAGTGATCCACATGGAAATTGAACCAAAGACAGCACTCCTTCTTCACCTTGCTTCAAGAGTTCTAGCCCTTAGAACTCGACTAGCCTCGTACCGGTCAAATTTCTTCAAGAACCTGATCTCACCCTCTTAGAACCTCTTCTGGACTTCTGATTCTCCTTCTTTAGGATCCTTATAACCCCTGTTAGGAGCAAATAAGACTTTGTCTTAAATTCCAAAGCCTTGTCCTAAAACTAAGATAGGTTGTAAGAAAGAAAGGAGAGCAACAGGAGAGAAATTGGAAACCCCTCTTCGATCCCTCGGATACCCAGCACCCTGGCCTATTTATAGCCACTAGAGGGATGCCAAAAGAGAGGGACATGCCTTATCCAAAAGGCATATCTGATCTGATTATCAAAGATAAGAGTTCCTTCAAGCAGAAGGACTCTTATCCATGATACGTCGATCAGTACCCGGGTCTGCGCGCGTGCAACCAAAGAAGGGATGTTTTCATATCCCTTATCAAATCAGAAAAAATCCTTAAAAATCCATGTGAATTGGAGATTCAATCTAGATTCCAAAAAATAAAAATAGTGATAAAATTCTCACGGAAGGATGCTATCCTCACACCTCTTCATGTGAGTGTTGATCACCACATGTGCAGACATTAGGACCGACTTATGGCATCCGTTTGGCATCTACATAAGTCTGAAAAAATTCCAAACAAATTATCAAAAATATCTTATCTAATGTAAAATGTTATTACTAAAACTTGTTCCAATCTAAAAGCATTTGATAGAGGTAAGGACTCTCCAAATCATGGAGAGATGTGACGCTTCTGTGCATGCGCGAGACATCCTTCTTTTTCCAATTTTTTCTCTTCCTCAAAAATTTTAGAAAAAATATATCTCATACTTTGAGATATATACTAGAGGATGGAGGGTGATGTGAGCTACCACACATAATTTTAATCTCATAAAAAATAATATTTTTTTCTTCTACCCATGCCAACACTTGTACGCAGAACCTGTTTTGCACCAAGAGTCCACCACAACTTGGACTCTTCATAATTGGTGTTAACATGGAATGTGGTACCCCAATTTGGGTTGCTTCTAGGTGATATGACCTGACCCAAATGTCTATCAAATTGGACTAGCTAATTAGCAAGGGATGGGACTAAATTGGTCTCCAAAGGAGCAAGGGTTTCCACACGTGCTAGCATGCTTACCGAAACCCTGATTGAATCCAAAATTTCAATCAAGCTTTTTCAAAAGGGTCTTTGGCCAATTTTTATATGTGTGTGATCCATTGAGTTTCACATCTAGCTGGTAGTAGGTCCAAGTATAAGTTGATCAAATTTGATTAGATTTCAATCTAATCGATTTTGGTCCAATCGAGCTAACCCGAGTTCAACAATTAGAATCATTTCTAATTGGCAATTGAATTAAACTCTTTAATTCGGTCAAAAATCTACAAGTCAAGATTGACATCTAACAATATATCATGACTACCCAGAAGATATAAAATTTGATAGAAATACCAAATCTATCCTTCAGTGGTAAATTATCATGCAATTCAATCCTTCGATCATCCTTGCACTTTGAATATATTCATGAGTATGGAATCATATCAAACTCAAACACATATTCATATCGATTCTCAATTAACCAATAATGACTCCAATAAAGAAGCATTAGAAACTCTTTCTAATCTCCTTCCTGCTTTTGGCCAAAAGATTTTTCTGAATCATCTAGGATTGAGAATACACAGGATGTGATCTCCTCTTACTAGGAGTAATCGATTCCATATTGACCTACTCACAACCTTCATACATACTCTATCATATCCAGAACACCCCGTACATGTCTTAATGCCATGCCTGGGTTTGAACCAAAATATGGGTTCATGTGCATAAGATTCCATGGTGGTTTCAGGTCTAAGGATCACTTGCACAACTTCTACTTAAAGAACCATCTTTGACTTGCAAATAAGACTTCCATTAGATGTTCTCTTTCATCGAGTCAATTCAGTGGACTCATTTCTCAAATGAGCACTCACATCCTTGTATTAGTGTCTCACATAAGTGGCTAGTGAGATCTGCCACCCTCTCCATTGAGCATACATAGGATGTGCTAGTCTATCTGAAATATTGATCTCCGAATCAGTGCTTCTACGAACAGGAATATTTAAGATTAGGATTTTAGGATTTTAGGTCTCACTAGCATGACCCATTCATGTCTCCTAAAATCATTATCCTAATCTTTGAGATTCATCATAATCTTAGATATATTAAGATGTAGCTAATATGTTGAATCAATGCCTCAAATAATAAATATCATTTCATGAGTTGAAAAATTTTAAAGAAAGTCCCATCACAATACACTTACGATTGACTTATAGGGTACTCTTCTTTTAATCTCCCACTTGCACTAAAGCCAATCGCCTTTGTATCTCATACAATTAAGATGGCGATCATATAGCTACTGTGGTATGGCCTTAATGAATAGATCTGCTATATTGTTCTTTCTGTCTAATCATTCAAAGACAACATCTTATCTTTAACGAGATGGAAACGTCTGAGGATGTGCTTGAATCTATAATGAGACCTAGATTCTTTAGTTTGAATAACGGTCCCAGTGTTATGAAAATAGAGTGACACCGGTCCTTCAATCTTAAGAACGACTCTTAAATCTATGATGAGTTTCTTCATCCAGACAGCTTCCTTAATGGCTTCACTAGCAGCAACATACTCTGGCTCAATAGTTGAGTCAGCTACTATCTGCTGTTTGGAACTCTTCCAACTCACTGCCCCAATAATTAGGATAAACACATACCCTGATATTGACTTGCTATCATCTGCTTTCCAATGATTCTTCCTTAGATTAGCCTGAATTCTACCAGCTATGCCCAAAGTAAAAGCTACATCAGGCTTGGTACATAGCATGGCATATATAATTGATCCCACAGTCTAAGCATAAAAGATTTCATTCATTCTTTTTCTCTCTTCTGGTGTCTTTAAGACATATTTTCTTAAAGACATGTATACCATAACTTACAGACAAATAACCTTTCTTACTTGTCTCCATATTAAATCTCTTTAATACGAGGTCTATGTACCGTGACTGGGATAAGCCTAACATCCTTTTAGATCTATCTCTATAGATCTTTATACCCAATATATAGGATACTTCACCCTAGTCTTTTATGAAAAACTTATTTGATAGCCAAATTTTGATCGATTGCATCATTGGGATATCATTTCCAATGAGCAGTATGTCACTGACATACAGAACCAAGAAGACAATAACACTCCCACTTGTCTTCTTATATACACATGGTTCATCCATATTTTTGATAAAACTAAACTCTTTGACTATCATATCAAATCGGATGTTCCAGCTCCTCAAAATCTACTTTGATCCATAGATGGATCTCGTTAGCCTGCATACTTGATTTACTCTCCCACTTGAGATAAATCTCTTTGGCTGAGTCATATAGACCTCTTCCTCTAGATTACTATTGAAAATCGATCTTGACATCCATCTTCCAGATTTTATAATCGTAGTATGCTGCTATAGCAAGCAAAATTCAGACGGACTTGAGCATAGCCACTAGTGAGAAGGTTTCATCATAGTTAATTCCTTGTCTTTGACTGAAATCCTTCGCCACTAACCTAGCTTTGTAGGTTTCTACTTGGCCATCTACTCTGATCTTCCTTTTGAAGATCTACTTGCACCCTATTGGGGTCACACCCTCAGATGCATCAACCAAGGTCTACACTTGGTTGGTATTCATCGAGTCCATTTTAGATTTCATAGCTTTCAGTTATCTGTTTGAGTCTCTATTTATGACAGCTTCCGAATAGGTCAGTGGATCAACATTCTAAATGATGTTGATAGAATTGTTATTCTCAATGATAAAATTATATCTCAGAGATGCTTGACACACTCTATCTGACCTTCGGAGAGGAGGTGTGTATAGTAGATGTATCTCATCCTTGGGTACTTTTGATTGAGGATCTTCTTGTGGTCCAACCACTGGTATTTCTAGATCGGTTTGTAGATCATGAACTTTCATAAATTCAATATTCCTTCCACTACCTCCTTCTTGGATAAATTTATATTTCAAGAAAGTGGCATGCCTACTAACAAACACCTTTTGTTCAGTAGGGTGGTTTAAATAATATCTATTAATTTCATTAAGATACTCTACAAACCTACACTTGTCTGATCTAGCATTAAGCTTATGTCCAAAAATATTTTTGACATAAGTAGGACAGCCCAAAGTCTTAAGATGTTTAAAATTAGGCTTCCTTCCATTCCATATCTCATATGGAGTGCTTGCAACAGACTTTGAAGGTATTTTGTTTAATATATATGTGGTAGTCTCTAGGGCATTATCCCTAGAAAGATATTGAGAGATCAATGAAGCATATCATGGACCGCATCATATTCATCATAGTATGATTTCTCCTTTCTACTATACTATTTAACTGAGATATTTTAGGAGGGATCCATTCAGAGAGAATACCTTTACTTTTAAGATGATTAAAAAATTCAATTGATAAGTATTCTCCTCCTCGATCAGATCGAAGAAACTTGATACTTTTTTTTTCAGTTTATTTTTCGACCATATCTTGGTACTCCTTGAACTTATCAAAGGCTTCGAATTTATGTTTCATAAGATACATATATCTGAATCTTAATAAATCATCTGTAAAGATCGAAGTATCTTCTTCTGGCCTGAGTTGTTATCGGTCCATATATATCTATATGTACTAGAGCTAACAACTCACTTGTCCTCTCTCCATATCTAGAAAATATAGTCTTGATCATCTTACCTATGAGACAAGATTTATAAGTTCTCAATGATTCATAATCATTTGGGTCAAAGAATTCTTCTTTGTATAACTTGTTTATCCTTAACTCACTAATATGACCAAGGCGACAATGCCAGAGATGTGACATTCACATTTTCTCTCTTTCTTTTCATATTTCTTTCAATATAAAAAATATTTTTATTGAGTGCAAGAATTAAAAGATTATTATCAATATAACCACTGCCATAAAATTCATTAGAAAAAAAAATGAAGTATCCATTTTCCATTAGCTTTATTTCATAACCTTGTTTTAATAACAAAGGTATAGAAATAATATTTCTAATAACTTTTGGCATGAATAACAGTCTTTTAATTCTAAAGTTTTATTCGAAGATAAATCAAGCATACAGGTTCCCACAGTCTCTGCGCTAATGGACTCTCCACTTACGCCATAAAGCTCGAGGTTACCTCTTTTCAGATCTTTGATATTTTGTAGTTACAGTAACGAACTATAAAAGTACGATCCACAGGTGGTATCTAATATCCAAATATCAGAGTCTGAATCATTTAATTAAAAAATAGGTCTGTATCATATACACACCTTTTGGTGTTACACTTGCACCCTACTTCAATCTTACAAGATTATTCTTGCAATTATACTCTCAATTTTCAAATTTGTCATAAATAATATCCATACGGACATCATTACCTTCTTATTATTACTGACCAATCTAGGATCAGAAATATCCAGAATATCGAAGTTTTTTTTTGATATAAACCTAATTTGTAAGTTCCTCAACCAATCCACATAGTTGTATCAGTTAACATAGTTTTATTTATTATATCATGGGGTGAAAATAAAGAAGCCATAATGTAGACTTAAATCTACATAAAATAATAGTATAAGCAGACCACTCATGTTTGACATAAATAACTAGATGCGGACTTTTAAAACTAGTTATGTCTCCCACTATTTTATCAGATACCATAACCCTCTCCTATGGTAAATGAGATATCTTTTATATTTATCTTAGTGAAATTGAGACCGTAATTTCTCATAACGATCTTATGTTAACACAACAAATTCTTATGAGTTCATAGGTAGAAAACTCTTTCCAATTACATCTAATGCAATTCTCAATATTTTATTTTGGCCTCTAAAATATTATTAGCCTTATGTTAACACAATAAGCTATAATATTTAGTTAAGTAAGACCCTTTATTTCAATACAATCAAAATTGAATATAATTGCCCTTGTGTTAGCACAACAAAGCAGTATATCCAAAATTGTCGTAAGCATCTTTTATGCACCAAGATTATGTTATATCAATCCTTATGACAAGCCTTATGGTAACACAACAAACTAGCCATAGTTCATGATGTAACATTAACCTAGCATGAAGGAAGGCCCTTAATAGTGTTTAAAATACTAAGCTACCTTCATTCAAGATTTGAACTAATCTAATTAGCTAGAAAAGTGTTAAGATTGGTGGGGGTCCCCCCATTACTTTTCTTAGACACCAATAAAATTGGTATCAGCAATGGAACCAATTAAATAACCACCACATTTGAAATACTCCTTAGACACCAATTAATTAATTGATTCAAGAAAATAGGTCAGCTTCGGTTCACAACACTACAACTTAGTATGATTTTTTTGAGGACTTTAATGGTCTCAAACACATCCTAATTCAATCTAACACAAAAATATACTATAATAGTTGTATCTTAATAATCATAACAACTAATTATGGCATCTTATCATATCTCTAAGATATGAAAGCAGAATCATACAATATGATTATAACTAAACATCTCAAGCATATCATATATGCATGAAGTTCTAATAACATGCATGAATATAAAATACTTTTTTCACGATTTTTCTTCTTGGAACATCACAGTGGCACCCCTACACACCATAAGAGTACCCTATTGAATAAGAAGAGAGGATCTCTGAACCCTACTTGCTCTTATGATCGGACGGCTTGGTGATGAACTCCAATTAGAGTACTAAGCTAATAAAAAAATTCTACACTATATCATGCATTTTATATTTAAAATATATCTTTAAGACATGATAGGATTTGGATGTTCAATCGGGTTAAACCCTTAACCCGATTTGAACCAAACCAAAAACTCATGCTTGATCACAATCAAGATAATAATTTAATATTTGATTATATAAATCAAGATAGGCTTTGATACCACTGTTGGATTTTGGTGGCACAGTGGAAGGGTTAGGTGTTTAAAATTTTCATTCAAAACACCCAATGCACCGGACGCCCTAATGCCTAAAAACTCTTGACTATAATAATCAAAGCATAATAAATATAAATTAAGATAAGAAGAATATCTGTAGTGCTAATCCTAATTTTTATAAGGTATCCAAGTATCCACCCTCCAATGGTGATCCACACAAAAATTGAACCAAAGACAGCACTCCTTCATCACCTTGCTTCAAGAGTTCTAGCCCCTAGAACTCGACTAGTCTCGTACCGATCAAGTTTCTTCAAGAACTTGACCTCATCCTCTTAGAACCTTCTTTGAACTTCTATTTCTTCTTCTTTAGGACCTTTACAAAGCTTGTTAAGACCAGATAAGGCTTTGTCTTAAATCCTAAAGCCTTGTCCTAAAACTAAGATAGGTTGTAAGAAAGAAAGGAGAGCAACAGGAGAGAAATTGGAAACCCCTCTTCGATCCCTCAGATACCCAGTGCCCCAGCCTATTTATAGCCACTAGAGGGATACCAAAAGAGAGGGACATGCCTTATCCAAAAGGCATATCTGATCTGATTATCAGAGATAAGAGTTCCTTCAAGCAGAAGAACTCTTATCCATGATACGTCGATCAGTACCCTGGTCTGCGTGCGTGCAACCAAAGAAGGGATATTTTCACATCCCTTCTCAAATTAGAAAAAATCCTCAAAAATCCTCATGGATTAAAGATTTAATCTAAATTTTAGAAAATTAAAAATAGTGATAAAATTCTCACGAAAGGATGCTATCCTTGCACCTCTTCACGTGAGTGCTGATCACCACGCATGCAGGCATCAGGACCGACTTATGGCATCCATTTGGCATCTAGATAAGTCTAAAAAAATCCAAAAAAATTATCAAAAATATCTTATCTAATGTATAATGTTATCACTAAACTCGTTCCAATCTGAAAGCATTTGATAGGGATAACAACTCTCCAAATCACAGAGAGATGCGACGCTTCTGTGCGCACGCGAGACATCCTTCTTTTTCTAATTTTTTCTCTTCCTCAAAAATTTCAAAAAAAATATATCTCATGCTTTGAGATATGTATTAGAGGATGGAGGGTGATGTGAGCTATCACATATAATTTTAATTTCATAAAAAATAATTTTTTTTCTTTTGCCCAGCCAACACTTGTACGCAGAACCTGTTTTGTACCAAAAGTCCACCACAACTTGGACTCTTCATAATTGGTGTTAACATGAGATATGGTGCCTCAATTTGGGCTGCTTCTAGGTGATATGACCTGACCCAAATGTTTATCAAATTGGGCTAGCTAATTAGCAAGGGATGGGATCAAATTGGTCTCCAAAGGAGTAAGGATTTCCACACGTGCTAGCATGCTTACCGGAACCCTGATTGAATCCAAAATTTCAATCAATTTTTTTCAAAAAAATCCTTGGCCAATTTTCATATGTGTGTGACTCATTGGGTTCCACATCTAATCAGTAGTAGGTGCAGGTATAAGTTGATAAAATTTGATTAGATTTCAATCTAATCGATTTTGGTCCAATCGAGCTAACTCGAGTTCAATAATTAGAATCATTTCTAATTGGCAATTGAATTAAACTCTTTAATGTGGTCAAAAATTTACAAGTTAAGATTGACATCTAGTAATGTATCATGACTATCCAGAAGATGTAAAATTTGATAAAAATATCAAATCTACCCTTCAGTGGCAAATTATCGTGCAATTCAATCCTTCGATCATCCTTGCACTCTGAATATGTTCATGAGTATGGAATCATGTCAAACTTAAATACATATTCATATCGATTCTCAATTAATCAATGATGACTCTAATAAAGAAGTATTAGAAACTCTTTCTAATCTCCTTCCTGCTTTTGGCCAAAAGACTTTTCTGAGTCATCTAGGATTGAGAATACACAGGATGCGATCTCCTCTTACTAGGAGTGATCGATTCCATATTGACCTACTCACAACCTTCATACACACTCCATCATATCTAGAACACCCCGTATATGTCTTAATGCCATGCCTGGGTTTAAACCAAAATATGGATTCATGTGCACAAGATTCCATGGTGGTTTCAGGTCTAAGGATCACTTACACTACTCTCACTTAGAGAATCATCTTTGACATGCAAAAAAGGCTTTCATTAGATGTTCTCTTTCATCGAGTCAATTCAGTGGACTCATTTCTCAAATGAGCACCCACATCTTTGTATTAGTGTCTCACACAAATGGCTAGTGAGATCTACCCCCCTCTCCATTGAGCATACATAGGATGTGCCAATCTATCTGGAATATTGATCCCCGACTCAATGCTCCTACGATCAAAAATATTTAAGATTAGGATTTTAGGTCTCACTAGCATGACCCATTCATGTCTCCTAAAATCATTATCCTAATCTTTGGGATTCATCATAATCTTAGATATATTAAGATGTAGCTAATATGATGAATCAATGCCTCAAATAATAAATATCATTTAATGAGTTGGAAAATTTTAAAGAAAGTCCCATCACAACACACTTACCATTGGCTTATAGGGCACTCTTCTTTCAGAGATCATTTTATATCTCACTATCAAATAGAATTGAACCTATGAGGTCACACAATAAAATAATTAGGCCTGAAATAAGTAATTGAGCTATGAAGTGTCAATTAGATTTAAAAAAACTCATTGGGTTCATGGTAATCTTGCTAGCACATGGTTGGACTAAATTCTTCTTTCTGTTGGGATTACTTATTTGATAAGTTAATTCTAACTTAATTATCTACTAATAATCTACATGAATAAAATTTATGAGACTCCAATTATTGGATGTCTAAGATTATGGATCACATAAATTAGAGGTGCAAATCCCTTATGAATCTCTTTGATAGTTATTATGGGGTGCCACTTTGATTTGATTAATTTGGGCATGTCCATTAATTAGAGGGCCTTTGATTTTCATATGGGGTGTCTCTTGGGTGCAAAAGAAGATGTCTAATTATGGGTGCAAGGGCTCCAATAGTTGGTGCCTAATGGACTTTCTAATGTAAGTTGGATAACTTAAGTTAATAGGAATCCTAATGCAAGTAGGACTTGTATTATGAGATTGAATAGGATTCAATCTTTATGCCTATTTAAAGAGATCTTCCTTAAGATCCTTAGAGCATCAAAATCAGCAACCCCTCACACCCAAAGACTCTCTCCATGCCCTCTCTTCCTCTCCCTTTCTCTTCTCTTGGGTGTTCTATACACCCCTTCCATGGGATGCGCATCCCAAGGAGTTTCATATCCAAAGGAGTTTGGGTGCCTCTTTGTTACTGGTTTCTAGCATCTGACAGTAGCATATAATAAGGAAAAACTCTAGAAAAGAGGAGAAAAAGAAGATCAAGGAGAAAGATTAAGTGTTGATCGTGATCCAGACTTCGTTTAGATTCAGCAGGCAAAATTTTGGAGAATCAAAATTTAGATTATAGAGGACTGTTCCAGGTTGATCTCAAGTGGATACTCATAGAGATCGGATATTTATGCAGCTAACAGAGAGTCTCATCTCTTTCAGATCCAGTTTTGAAGAAATAGATTGCGAAATATGTATGTGATTTGATCACAATCTGAATTTCAGTATATATCAATTTTAGCATATAAAATAGATCTATATGGTTTTATATTTTTATGCATATAAAATTTAGATTAAAAGTATTTTAATTTTATTCTCTACTGTGGTGTTTAGAAAATAAAAGTTTTGAAACATATATGCATGCACCAAATCCAAAATTCCAACAGTGGTATCAGAGCCATGGGTTTTCATTTGCTGAATTTTGATATACATGTTTTTGAAAGAATTTCTAAATTAATTTTTTTTTTGATACATAAGATGTATGGATAGATCTTTAAATCTAAAATTTAATTTTAGATTTAGTTTTACAACATATAGATGATATATAATTGCATGCACAGATCTGAATTTTGATTTAAAAAAAGTTCTAGTCCATGTTCATATGATACATAGATGCATGCATAAAACCTAAACTTTTTCTATGATCTGAATTTTGATGCATATATGTGATATATGATTATATTTTTAGATCATAAATTTATCTTTAATCTGATCCATGATTAGTATATGAGATATGTGACATCATGCTAAGATCTGAAATTTTGTTTAAATGTGATTTTACATGCATATATATGATATATGTTTGTATACTAAAATCTAAAAATTATTTTCATATTCTAAAACTTACTTTCATGCAATGAATTTAGATCAGAAATATGATTTTAGAATCTGAAATTTGTATTTGTGCATGAGAATTTTGATCAAGAAAAAATTAAAAATTAAGTCATGTAATAGGATTACATCTAAGATTTTTGATTTGAGTCATATGGATCTAATTCGATTAAGTAATTGCTCAAATTGAGTCAAGTGTTGAATTGAGTTAGATCAATTAAGTTAATGATCATACAATTATTGTTGATCAAATCAATTAAATCTCAAATGTAGAATCAATTAACCTAAGAACCTAATTTGGCTCGTTGATTTGAGCCCGATTCGCTTGAGCTAACCAATTCTGATCAATCGACCTATTGGTGTCTAAGGCAAGTTAATGAGACGTGGTTATTTAATTGATTCCGTTAGCTAACTTGGCCAATTCATTGGTGTCTAAGGAAGGCAATGGGGGGGACCCCACCGTTCTCCACTTACCTGATCAATTTGAAAGATTGGGTCTTGAATTAAGTTGCCTAGTAGTTTGGTTTAGCCCATGCTAGTTAGATTAGTCATATGATGACTGATTAAATGAGACCTAAACCCAAACCTTCTCACAAATATTAAGTCATAGGTCTTCCATCATTGTAGGAACATGCAACCACTTTATTAGCAAAGAGTTACTCCAGGGTAAGGATGGGATTGGGCCCAATAACTATTAGGTGAGGGACCCAATGACGGTTTTGCACTTACTTGTAAACAGTGGGTTGGATTTAACTAAGAAGTATGGGCAATAACTGTTAGGTGAGCCCACATGACTTAGAGACCAAGTGGCTACAACATGCTTAGTGAAGCATCTGGACAAAGAGTTGCCTACGCATCGGTGTGCATGTTACCAATAACTGTTAGGTGAGGTGCATGTCATCGGTGGGACCGCAGCACTCACTAGAAATCTTTTATTATGTTAGAATTTTTGTTTCCTTCCAAGAGAGTAGAGGGATCCAAAAAATTAATGGGAGCATTATTTGCATCTTAAAGTCTCAAAAAGTAAATTAAAATATTAAGTATAAAAGTTTAACTTGAATCTCTACTCTAATAGTTAAACCATCATGTCAGCCTCAAACTCTCTAGCTCGCATCCTTGAAACCAATCATGTGATCGATAATAATTTTAAAGACTGGCTTAAAAATCTCAGGATTATTCTGACCTCGAAAAAGTTAAGCCATGTTCTCGATTAGGATCCCATTGTGTTGCCAAACCGTCCTACTGCTGAGCAGAGAGCTGCTTTTGAGAAGTGGATAGATGAAAATAGTCGGGTTAAGTGCTATGTGCTGGCATCTATGTCAAACGAGTTACAAAGCCAGCATGAGTATATGCTCACTGCCCAAGCCATGATAACTCACCTGCAAGAGTTGTATGGTGAGCAAAGCCTGTTGGAAAGTGTGCAGGATTTCATGCATGAATTTCAAAATAATTTTGAAATATAACGCAGAAAATATGTAAATTAAATAATTTAATATATAAATATATGTAATCAAATTATTAAATCCTATAATTAAGATCTATAACATATCATATTGTATTTATAAATCAGAAAATAAAAGCTTTGGTATTGATCAAATCAATACCCTAGATCTAAAATAGTTTTAGATCTAAAACCTAGATCACATCTAGATAAGAGAAAAAATCAGATCTCTTACCTTCATGCGGGTCGAGAACTCCATGGTTGATTTTCTTTGTTATCTTTGGAGCCGCACACGCATCCAGCCTCTACAGGTGATCCACACAAGGCTGCAACAAAATCAGAGGTTCGTCGAATGAAGATCTGCTCGAAGTGCTAGCTTCTTACGGATCCCTCTGGATGGTTAATCTAAAAATATTCTTCGGATCTCTTAGACATTCTATGAGATGAAGAATATGAGGAGGAATGAGAGAGAAGTCAAACCTTTTGACCTCCCTAAAATCAGAAATAAAATATAATAAAAAAGATCCTAAGAGAAGACAGTTCTTCTCTTTCAGGTCATTAACAATTGATGTCCTGAGAACATCTCTATGCTAGGATATGAGGAGACCTTCTTCTCTAGATATTTTCCAAACTTTCAGATCTTATGATATCTAATTTTTCTTATAGAAAAATCTCATGATTGATGGAGAACAAGGGTTCTAAAATAAACCTTAAGAGAAGACCTTCTTTTCTTCTTCTTCTTTCCTCAGAA